>NC_079458.1:150000-196349 GCF_903798145.1 Danio aesculapii
CGCCGTCAGACTCGGATTCAGACTCATCGAGAGCTCGAACAGAGCTCAACGGCTCCACACATGCAACACACGCCTGATAATACACATCGGGCTCCAAGGGGCCCGCTGGAGGTGCAGGTACCTGAGGTTTGTCCAGCGGTTCATCTGCCGGCTCCTCTTCTGACAGGCCCTTTCCCAGATGCTCATCCACTCTCTCTGATGGCTGTCGGAGAATACATTATTATATGATCAATCACTCAAACAGAGACCTTTGCTGCTTGTTCAAACTACTCATTTAAAATCATAGATATATAAACTAGATATCTCATACAGACCCTGAGCATGCGTCAATACTGCCACCATATTGGTACAGTGCTCCCAAGACAAAAGTCATTCAAATGCACTAGTCAAGACTAAAGCCAATGTGAAGATGCTGGACTCTAGCGCTGTGTACAGGTGTAGTAACGAGCGAAGCAGGTACCTATTTCATAGGTAAGATAAGGCTGCCTGATAACATAACAGTGCTGTACCTCAATGTGCATACTGTCCACCCTAAATTATTGAATATTATAAATGTTATACAGCATTTAGATCAGACAGGTATGCACACTGAGACGCAGGGATATCGATGATTCAGTCTTTCATAACGGAGATTCATTCACAAACAAATCACTCCCTCTGTTAGAATTAGAAGTGAAACAGGAGAGGGGGTGTGTGTTAACAGGGAGGGAGCATAATACTTTTCCACACACACAAACACACGCTCTTTGAACTCATGATCATGGATATATGTATATATGGATGGCCAGACCTCTACTGCACCTTGGTTCCACATTCATTTCAAAGGAGTGCTACCCTGTACCAAAATGGCGGCTCTATTGAAGCATTCCTTCTAATACACAACAATAGCGTAGCGACATCTAATGTAACTATTTCTATGATTTAAAATGAGTTGAAACAACACAATTCTTAAAAGGTAATCAGTGACTAGTTATCTTGATGTGTCTGAGAAACTCAACATGCCCCCCTGACCTGTCAGAACACAGTAAACACAGTAAGTCTGTACACACACACACACACACACACACTATAATCTGCTGTTTTACTCCACTGAACTCCATATAAAAGCCAGAAACACATTAAATGACACACCGTCCCCCTTAATCCCACCAGAGAACAGCAGAAACACTGAAGAACACATGATTATCTGCTGTCATGGCTTTACAGTCAATAAATGGGATTATAATAGAAGTCAATGGAGTAAAACCAGCAGCAACATCACCGAGGGACAGTCAGTGTGAACACTACACATGGGTTAAAGAGTTCTCAGATCAGATCAGTTTAGTTCTCATACACTTCTCACTATAAATATACATTTACAAAGAAGCAACTTGTAAAATCTCATCTCTGGAAAGCTTTTCTTGTTGGAAATACGTGAATAATTCCACATATTGTGTGTTTAGAACTGACCTGACTCTGTGGTGTATGTAAAGCTGCAGGCGCAGGCGTGACCAGAGCAGATGCAGATGCAGATGGAGACCCAGATGCAGAAACAGGCGTCCAGCTGCGTGCAGACTGCAGGAGCGCCGTCAGCTCAGGAGACATCTCCTCAAAACTGGGCTTCGGCTGAACACACACACACACACACACACACACACACACACACACGCACAGCATTACAAATACAAACACACACACAGCATTGCAAAAACACACACATCATGAGTTCCTGACACAAACAGAGTTACAAACACACACACACACACACACACACATCATGAGCTCCTGACACACACACACACACACACATAGGGTTTATTCATAAGAGATGGATCAGAGCTTGGCATGAGAAGGACGAGTGTTTATAATATAATTCCAGCAGTAGGTGGCGCTGAAGATGTGTGTCATTGTGCAGAAATCCAGCCTCACTTCTGGTCTAATCTGTGTACATATACAGTGTTGATCATTAATGAGTGCACCCCTCACAGATCTCTCTTTTACAGTAATGTTCTCTGCAGGAGCTTTACAGTAATATCTCTGTGCAGAGACATCAGATTATTGAGTTCTCCTATGAATAACCCAGACACCCAGCAGCAGGGACGGCGAAAAAGAAAGATTCTCATTCATTCAAAGCAGCGCATTCACAGAAACACCAGGACAAACAGATGAAGAAAAACAATGTTCAAACAAAATGTTCCCGCTTTTGGGCTCAGAGACTCAAACAAACAAACAAACAAACAAACAAACAAACAAACAAACAAACAAAGAGAGCAACCGCAAATTCCAGTGTGAGGGATTTGTGTTAATCACTATATAAATACATGCATCTTGACTTAAAGGGTACCTATTATGCAAAACTCACTTTTATATGGGGTTTAACTCCAGTAGTGTGTCAGCAGTGTGTGAAGATCTCCAGCCTCTAAAGGTTAACATTAATTAATCGTGTTTATTATAATCAGACTTGATAAAAACAGTCTGCAGGAACACTTCTTCATCAGAGGGGGAAAGCCCCGCCCACTAGTGCCCATCTCTCCATCTCATTAGCATAAACAGCAGCCCTGAGTGAGAAGCAGCCGTCTGTCCATTAGCCATTAGAGTGTTTTCAGAGTGAGAGAGCATTATCTGTGTGCTATCTTTAGCTCAAACTCAAACACACACACTCTATCTTGTAAAAAGAGGCATAATAGGTCTCCTTTAAGAGTTTTTTTGTCAAAAAATAAGACACAAAATACTAAATGTGATCATATGTGGCAGCATTATGAAGATGATGGTGATGTAGACCAGCACAAAAACACAAAGACAAACACAAAGACGTGTCGGAGAAACAAAACAAGGTTCCTGATCTCAAATGAAGAAATAAATAAGGAAATAAAGAGCGACAGCAAATTCCAGCGTGAGGGATTTGTGTCAAACGCCAAACAGCAAGCAGGAGCTCTGGATCAGATCCTCCGGCGGGTAATTTTACCACTTTGGCTGTCGGAGAGGTTCTGAGGAGCGCCGGAGAAATCCGACCCGCCGACAGATCCTCGCTTCTGGGCCGCACTGAAGACGGAGGCGGCACGGAGCTCACAGAGGACAGAAACCTATAACTGGAGCTGTGTTTCTTCTCTGGAACCTTCGGAGGAACTTTAGGAGGAACTTTAGGAGGAACATCTTCAGCTTTCTCTGAATGAATCTTCACTGGAGGAGCTTCATCTATGGTGGTCTTCTCTGGAGGAACTTCACTGATGGTGGTCTTCTCTGGAGGAGCTTCATCTGTGGTGGTCTTCTCTGGAGGAACTTCACTGATAGGAGTCTTCTCTGGAGGAGCTTCATCTACGGTGGTCTTCTCTGGAGGAGCTTCATCTATGATGGTCTTCTCTAGAGTTTTCTCTGGAGGAGCTTCATCTTTGGTGGTCTTCTCTGGAGCTTCGGGAGGGATCTTCTCTGCTGGAACGCCCTTCTGAAAACTCCTTCATGGCTTCGGCTGGAGGAGATGCGTCTTGCACTATGATTTCAGGCTGAATGGAGGATTTGTCTCTAGTTTCTACCGGTGCTTTATGTGCTTCAAACGGAGGAACCTTGTTTATAATGACCCACCCGTCAGACTCCTATGTTTGACACACAGAGATCACGTTAGAGCGGGTCACACATGTGTGTTAGAGACGCCTCAGTCATACAGAAATATGATATAAGGAGATTCATCAACAGGTACAGTTGAAGGCTAAATTACACAACCTCATCTGACATTTTGAGCTTTTTTATTGTCATTTTTGTTGATTTTTTGATATTTTTACAGTATTTCCTATGATATTTTTTCTTTTGGAGAAAGTTTTTTTGGTTTGGCTACAGTAAAATCAGTTTTACTTTAATTTTAAAGTCAATATTAATAACACTCTTAACATATGTTTTTATTTTGGATTGTCTCCAGAATAAACCACTGTTATACAATAACTTGCCTAATTACCCTAACTTTACCCTAATTACCATAGTGAAGCCTTTAAATGTCTCTTTAAGCTGTATAGAAGTGTCTTGAAGAATATCTAGTCTAATATTATGTGCTGTCATCATGGTGAAGAGAAAATAAATCAGTTATTAGTTAGTATATAATAAGTTACTACAGTGCTCAGCAAAACTGAGTTCACCTCATGTTGAAGATGAATATGTTTCTCCATCTCTCAGTGAATGTGTATTTTGGTGCATTTAAATAAAACAGATTTATTAAACAGATATATTTATTACAATAATATTTCAGTCACCAAACATATTGAGAAATTGAAAGATAATACAATTAAATTCAAGCAAAATAATGCAAAAATAAATTACAACCTACAAAATTTCAACTAGCTTTTTCCATATTTTTGCTTCTCTTGATTCATCCTCTTTTAACTTTGTATTTAATATTTATCTCTCACATATATACATTTGGCTGTGCTAGTGTTTGGAGCGTTCCTGTAGGTTTAGTTAGATAAGCTCCAGATTTGGCTTCAGTGCTGACTAATCTAATGTATATGCACAGATATAATATTGTAGAGCTTCATATTAAACATATGAATTTAAAAGAGAGATGTGTGAGGGGTGAACACATATATATGCTGAGCACTGTGTGTGTAAAATGTGTTGTAAAATCTTCTTTCTCTTAAACAGCACATGGGAAATATTTTGAAAAGTATTTAAAATGTCACAGTAGAGTAAATTATTAAGACTTCAACTGTATCTATAACGATATCTAAAATATCGGAACATACTGACATACTTGTAATTCCAATGGTTGGAAATAAGATGTATTTTCTTGTAAAAATTCCAAATATGCTGCGTATATGACGCATTATATATATGTGTGAAATCCAGATGTGAAATGTGCATATATTTCCATATATCATTTTTCTATATGGGGGAATCATATCCAGAACACACACACACACATTGACGGACACTGTTCACAGACACCTCGTGAGTAAATCTCATACCTCATCAACCTTCCTGTCATTCTCCTGCGTATCCAGAGCAACTGCCATTTCCTGTGTCTCCACCACTACTTCCTGTTTGATCTGAAGGAGAAGAAATGGATGGAGCTCAGATTGATGCAAAACAATAAACAAAACATGCACTTCTTTAGAGTTGTTATTCTATAGTTGCTATGGTAACACAGGAACTGTAGTAAAGTACTGTTTCTTTATTGTTGTTGTTCTATAGTTGCTATGGTAACACAGAAACTATAGTAAAGTACTGTTTCTTTAACGATGTTATTCTATAGTTGCTATGGTAACACAGGAACTATTGTAAAGTACTGTTTCTTTATAGTTGTTATTCTACAGTTGCTATGGTAACACAAGAACTACAGTAAAGTAGTTTCCCTTTATAGATGTTAGTCTATAGTTGCTATGGTATCAAAAACTGTAGTAAAGTACTGTTTGTTTATAGTTGTTATTCTATAGTTGCTATGGTAACACAAGAACTATAGTAAAGTACCTAGATCAATCAGTTGTGGTGATTCTTCAGTTGCTATGGTAACACAGCTTTAATAATATAAACAAAAGAGCCAATTTAGAAATAAAATGAACTATTTTATAATATAGATAATATAACAATAATAAGACAATAAGAACATAAATATATATATATATAAGTCTGTGTGTGTGTATAGAGTGCTGATCATAAATGAGTACAGCCTCTTTTAAATATGATTATTTGTATGCATTTCTCAGTGAATATAGACAATAATGTTAGGTGTATTTAAATAAAATAGCTTTATTAAACAGTTAAATCCATTAAAATAAGAATTTGCTCACCGAACATCATTAGGAACAGATAGATGATGCATTTAAATGATGTCAAGCAAGAAATAAAAAGAAAATTACAAACCACCAAATTTTAAATGAATTTGAATATTTTTTTATGATTTTTCCTGTTTTTTATTTTATTTAATAATTAGTGTGTAGTAATGTTTGTACTGTGATCTTCAGTCGTGTAGTTAGATGAGTTGATCAGTTTTGTCTTTGGTTCTGACTAATCTCATCTGCACAGATATAGTACAGTAAAGCATCCTGGAGAGAATATTACTGTAACAGAGAGATCTGACAGGGGTCAGTTCATTTATGCTCAGCACTGTACATATATATATATGAAAGACCAGATATAAACCAGAGATGTGTGGTGTAAAAGTCAGCTGTTTGCCTGTTCCTCAGATGTATAATTCAGAAGCTGAAGTGTGTTTTGCTCAGAAACGCAGCTGATCAGGAAGAGGATTTCTCTCTCTCTCTCTCTCTCTCTCTCTCTCTCTCTCTCTCTCTCTCTCTCTCTCTCTCTCTCTCTCTCTCTCTCTCTCTCTCTCTCTCTCTCTCTCTCCTCTCTCTCTCTCTCTCTCTCTCTCCTCTCTCTCTCTCTCTCTCTCCTCTCTCTCTCTCTCTCTCTCTCTCTCTCTCTCTCTCTCTCTCTCTCTGCTTTATATAAGAGGCACATAATGATTCTCCTGCTCTGAACTGCTTAGTGCTGCTAAACGCCGCTCCATGAGAACTCCTGTGTTTCTGCACAGAGATTTTACTGCAGGAACAAAACCTCAATCAATGCCAGACTTTCTGCTGACAGCAAATCATTGGTCACTGAAGCTGCTCTGACAAACGCCATCCTTACACACACAGCTGGAGGATTACACACACTTACTGATTACACACTACATCACTACATGCATGTCTGTAATAGCATTTCTTAGATTACACATTTATAGTAATGCTTTTTTTGTTCATATTTGTATAGTTTTCCTCATACAAACACACACACACACACACGCACACACACACACACACACACACACACACACACACACACTCGCACACACACTATATATTTAATATGTCAGAAACACACACTGCAAATATAGGGTGTATGTGTGACTATAACTCACACATACACCCTATATGTACATTATAAGAAAAAAACTACACACATACAATATTTACAAACTCACACCACACATACATACTATATATACATCACATAACTAACACCTCATCCAGCACAAGTGGCTCGATCCTTGGTGTCTCATTCAAAAGTGGTGAGCGCACGAATCTAGTTTTTGCTTTGAATCAACATTACTCTGCTGACCCAAAGTCACTTAATTTAGTCTCTTCTGAAAACAACACCAGATGTTTTGCTCATCTATAAAATGCTTCTTGCTTTCAGATTCAGAATATTCTGGACTAGAAACAAGACACAAACTGTGAGTAAAGAATGTTCTGAAGTGATATCTCTGACCTCGTCCAGCACCAGCGGTTCAATCATCGGCGGTTCCTCCCGCCGTGGCGAGCGTAGCGGGGACGAGGACAGACGCTTCTCCCACTCGGTGAGGCCCGCCGGCTCGGCTCCACCCTCCAGGAATGTCCTCTTCAGCTCACTGATGTTGGTCTGTGGCTTCAGCTGCTCGTCCGGCGTCAGATCCGCCTCCTGGAGGAACACAACAACACAACATTATTAATAAACCCTGCAGTCTCCAATACAGAGCATGACATTTTTTGGGAGTAAAACAGGTCACAGGAATCCCACAGGATGAGGAACAAAATCTTATTAATCCCGGGATTGGGATGGGAGCAAGATAAAGTCAGCAGGAGTGGGATTCATAATAACACTATGATACACAAACACAGCATTTATATGATCAACTATTCATTCATTCAGCTTCGGTTTAGTTCCTTGTTTATCAGAGATCGCCAGAGATCCTTTGGTGAAGGAGAAACCATGGTTTGGGGAGAGATTGGATGATCAACATCAACAGCCTGAGGTCTCAAGACATCTGTGCTGCCCATTACATTACAAACCACAGGAGAGGGACAATTCTCCAGCAGGATAGCGCTCCTTCTCATACTTCAGCCTCCACATCAAAGCTCCTGAAAGCAAAGATGCTCCAGGATTGGCCAGCCCAGTCACCAGACATGAACATTATTGAGCAGGTCTGGGGTAAGATGAAGGAGGAGGCGTTGAAGATGAACACAAAGACTCTTGATGAACTCTGGGAGTCCTGCAAGAAGGCTTTCTTCACCATTCCAGATGACTTTATTAATCAGTGATTTGAGTCATGTCAGAGATGTATGGATGCAGTCCTCCAAGCTCATGATGGAGTCAGACACAATATTCATTCTGTTTATACACACACACACACACACACACACACACACACACACACACACACACACACACACACACACACACACACAAATCTCACCTTGGTCTTCGCTTCAGACTCGTCCTCCTGATCCGACTGCACAAAAAACACAATAATCATGAGTAATTATGAGAATGATCAGAGTAAATGCTGATATGAAGGAAAGCTGAACTCATTAACATCTCCAGGAGAATAATCATGATGATTGTCATAATCAGATGAAGGTTTAATGAGGACATCAGCAGCAGTGTTTCACTGAGGGGCTGTACAACACGGAAAACACAACTAAAACCACTAATTACTAACTTTAGGAAATTAGTAGCATTTAGGATATTGAAAATATTATATATATATTTAACACTGTTCCAGAGCTAATGTGTTATTTAAATGTAAAGAAATCATATAAATATCATGACTTTAATGTGACAATGCTTTAAGAAAGTTCTTTTTGAAGACCAAATTTGGTACATAGTGTATTTAAAATATATTCTACTGTATGTAAAGAATTAAACCAATATATAAACACAACTTGTTGCTAAAATTGCCTTTTAGGCCTTTTTAAACCCACACTCTCAGAAAAAAAAGGTTCAATGTTGTACAAAAGAAGGTACAAACCCCTGTCCCTGCAGCAGGACCTTTTTATGGGACAGAATTGTACATTAAGACAGAGAAACAAATGTGTACCGTTGCAGTTTGTACCTTTAAGGACATGATTTGTACCATGGGAAACCAAAACGTTCCTTCGGTTTTTATAACCTGCAGATGCAATATTGTACCTTCAGCAAAAGTACAAATCTGATCCATGAAGATACCACTACAGTGTCAAAACTGCTTACCAAACATTTATTTAAACTGCATTTAATGTTTAGTTTACAATAGCTATAGTTTAATGTTCATCAGTTGTTTTGTATTATAGAATTTAATAATGAATGTTGATGAGTTTCTTTAAACACATGCTTTTAAATCATGATTCATGTTTTAATATGGAAATTATTCATACAATCACTTTGCCTTTCAGTCATATTTATTTTCATAGATATTGTAATAAAGACGTTGTTCAATACTTTTGTACTTTTATATAAGAACAATTGTGTACCTTCATTTTAATTGTACCATAAAGGACACATAAGAGAATAATAGAGCTCTTTCCTCTACCATATAGGGTACAACTTTTACAAAGGTACAGGACTGATCCTTAAGGAGCATTATTTGTACCACCGTCTACCTTTGTTTCTGAGTGTGCATTATAAACTGCTATAAATAAGCCTTAGTTTTTTAAAGTGCTATATAAAGGCCAACACTGCTATAAAGTTGATTAAAACTATTTTCTGTCATTATAAAGTCATTAAAGCTGCAAATAAACAGATGTTAAATTTCAGATTTTAATCCAGGTATTAAAAATACTTCATGTGGTTTAATGATTTAATAAAGGGACATATAAAGACCAATATTGGTGTAAAGTTTGTTAAAAATATATTCAGTGCACAGACAATCAGATGTAGCCAGAATAGAAACACAACACCCTAAACTGAACACTGAGCTTTTTCCTCCTTTAAAGAAATGAATGAGCACTGGGATAATCATAATGCAAGTATTATTTAACATAATACCACACTGTATACTGAGTTTAGTCTTCTAAAATCACTTTTTACACATAAAGCTTTTAGCTTTTCATGTTTTCAAGGGATAAAATGTGCATTTTTAGCATAAAATTAACATTCTGTGTTCATATTCTGGGTTCATCTGATTTCCTGTAGAAAAGAGCATCCTGTAAACCATATTTGGTCTTTAAATACCACATTATTAATGCATTAATCAAGCACAAATCATGTGTGATGAGTGTCTGAATCTGAACAGACCTCAGTGGCGGTCAGTTCTCCATCTACAGCAGTGTCTGTCAGATCAGTCTGAGGGAGAAACACAGAAAACACACACACACACACACACACACATGCAACATTAGTGGAGTTAACAGAGTACATTCAAACACTGACACTGCTCTCTGCATATTTTTGTATATCTGCATGTGTGTGTGTACCCGTGTGTCGAGGCGTGCTGGTGTTGCTGGGCTGGGCAGTGACAGCTCTGTGGCTCTGGTGCTTTCGTCGTCGTCCTCCAGAATCATCACGTTCTCCACCAGCACCGTCTGCGTCTGCGTGTGTGTGTCCGTCTCTGTCTCTGTCTCCGTCTGCTTCAGCATCTGTTTGTCCGCATGTGTGTGTTTCTGTGGCTGCGGCTCCTCCTCCACCTTCTTCTCCGGGGTCACTGTGGTGATCAGGTCACTCATGGCAATGCCTTTTGCTGCACCGTACAACGCTGTGCCCATCTCTACACACACACACACACACACACACACACACACACACACGCACACACACACACACACACACACACACACACAGGCAGACAGATTCAGTGCTGCAGTCACAATAACACTGAACAATGGCTGCATTATATGAGTGATTTAAACACACAGAGTTCGAGGATTCTTCAACACAGATGATCTACACTGGACATCATCTCCAGTCTCCACTGCAGAACATCTCAGATCCCCTTATTTTACTCCAGCTGTTTGCCAAAGAACGATTTTGGTCTTGCTAAATGAACTAAAGCTCAGATTAAACAACATTAATTAAATAACAGGAACACATGTCCAGCTTTGTATATCATTATATAGATGTTTGTAGAGTTTGAAGAGTTTTAAAGGCGTCACATCATGAAATATGTGAAAAATCTGTGAATTTATGTGCACACACACACACACACACACACACAAACACACAAACACACACACACACACACAAACACACACACACACACAAACACACACACACACACACACAAACACACACACAGGCTTTCCTTCCATATTAAATTTTACAGAAAACACAAATAATACATATGATAATGATGTGAGGATGATGATGATGTAATCGTGTGATGATGATGATGTGATGATGATGATGATGTAATGATGTGATGATAATGATGTGATGATGATGATGATGATGTGATGATAATGATGTGATGATGATGTGATGATGATGGTGTGATGATGATGATGATGATGATGATGTGATGATGATGATGATGTAATGGTGTGATGATGATGATGTGATGATGATGATGATGTAATGATGTGATGATAATGATGTGATGATGATGATGATGTGATGATGTGATGATAATGATGTGATGATGATGTGATGATGATGATGATGATGTGAGAATGATGATGATGATAATGATGTGATGATGATGTGATGATGATGATGATGTGATGATGATGGTGATGTAATGTGATGATGATGATGATGTGATGATGATGTAATGATGTGATGATAATGATGTGATGATGATGATGTGATGATGATGTAATGATGTGATGATAATGATGTGATGATAATGATGTGATGATGATGATGTGATGATGATGATGATGATGTGATGATGATGATGATGTGATGATGATGGTGATGTAATGTGATGATGATGATGATGATGTGATGATGATGATGATGATGATGATAATAATGATGTGATGATGGTGTGATGATGATGATGGTGATGATGGTGATGATGATAATGATGTGATGATGATGTGATGATGATGATGATGTGATGATGATGGTGATGTAATGTGATGATGATGATGATGTGATGATGATGTAATGATGTGATGATGATGATGTGATGATGATGATGTGATGATGATTTAATGATGTGATGATAATGATGTGATGATGATGATGTGATGATGATGATGATGATGTGATGATGATGATGATGTGATGATGATGGTGATGTAATGTGATGATGATGATGATGATGATGATGATGTGATGATGATGATGATGTGATGATGATGGTGATGTAATGTGATGATGATGATGATGATGATGATGTGATGATGATGATGATGTGATGATGATGGTGATGTAATGTGATGATGATGTGATGATGATGATGATGTGATGATGATGGTGATGTAATGTGATGATGATGATGATGATGATGATGATGATGATGATGATGATAATAATGATGTGATGATGATAATGATGTGATGATGGTGATGATGATGGTGTGATGATGATGATGATGATGATGTGATGATGATGGTGATGTAATGTGATGATGATGTGATGATGATGGTGTGATGATGATGATGATAATGATGTGATGATGATGATGTGATAATGATGTGATGATGATGTAATAATGATGATGTGATGATGATGGTGATGATGTGATGATGATAATAATGATGTGATGATGATAATGATGTGATGATGGTGTGATGATGATGATGTGATGATGATAATGATGTGATGATGATGTGATGATGATGGTGTGATGATGATAATGATGTGATGATGATGTAATAATGATGATGTGGTGATGATGGTAATGATGTGATGATGATAATGATGTGATGATGATGTAATAATGATGATGTGATGATGATGGTAATGATGTGATGATGATGTAATAATGATGATGTGATGATGATGGTGTGATGATGATAATGATGTGATGATGATGTAATAATGATGATGTGATGATGATGGTAATGATGTGATGATGATAATGATGTGATGATGATGTAATAATGATGATGTGATGATGATGGTAATGATGTGATGATGATGTAATAATGATGATGTGATGATGATGTAATAATGATGATGCGATGATGATGATGATGTGATGATGATAATAATGATGTGATGATGATAATGATGTGATGATGATGTGATGATGATGGTGTGATGATGATGTAATAATGATGATGTGATGATGATAATAATGATGTGATGATGATGTAATAATGATGATGTAATAATGATGATGATAATGATGATGATAATGATGTGATGATGATAATGACGTGATGATGATGTAATGATGATGATGTGATGATGATGATGATGATGTAATGATGATGATGATGTGATGATGATGTGATGATGATGTAATGATGATGATGTGATGATGATGTAATGATGATGATGTGATGATGATGATGATGATGTAATGATGATGATGTGATGATGATGTAATGATGATGATGATGATGATGATGATGATGATGATTCAGACTCTTGTAATACTGTGATCAAACACTCAACAATTAATTAAGTAAGAAAATGAGACACTTTCATAGGCCTAAAGATGAATATATTATAAATGATTCTTAATATGAAACTAAAGAAGAATATGAAAATATTCTATGAAAAAAATATGAAAAAAGAATGGAAGAGCGATTTTTCCTATTTATCAGGAACATTTATTACAGCACCGACAGCCACAGCGGAATCAGCTCAGGCCTCTGAAGCAGAAGCAGACGGAGCACCAGCGCATGCTAAACACACGCGGCTGCATGCACACACTCACTCACACACGCACACACATACACACTCACTTGCTCGAGATCAATCTATCAGGGTGAAACAAGCAGACGGGGGTCTCCTGCATCTACAGGGTTTGACAGAGAGAAGCGTCTCTACCTGTTGATCTAGTGCCATTTACATTGACTGTTGCTGTGTTGACTGGTGTATTCCGCTGAGCTGAGGAGATTCACACACACACACACACACACACACACACACACACACACACACACACACACACACACACACACACACACACACACGTCAGACTAGATCACATGCACAAACTCAGAGTGACCCTAAAGCAGGGGTGTCAAACTCCTGGAGTTCCAGGAGGGCCGCAGCTCTGTGCAGTTTAGTTCCAGCCCTGCTTCAACACACTCACCTGAAGGCATCAAACAAGCCTAAAGCACTCCAGTAGTTTGATCAGGTGTGTTTAATTAGGGTTGGAGATAAACTGTGCAGAGCTGAGTCTGACACCTGTGTCCTAAAGCGTCTGTTCACCACAGTCTGATTCATCTGTTCTGCAGGATCTGCACCATATTTCAGGTTTCTGCAGCTGTTTACATCTATTCCATCTATATATTTCGATTTTTATGTGCATTTTAAAATATTGCATGAAGTCGGCATGAAAAGAAGTTAAGATTATGCATGATTTCATTCTTTGGGACCTGACTGGATCATTGGAAGATGAGTGTTGCTAACAAAATAAAAGCAGATGTCTTACAAATGGACAAAAGCTGGGCAGAAAAGAGACATGCTATGATAGCCGCGCCCAATAGGACTGATTCATTCATTCATTTACTTCTTGGCTTAGTCCCTTTATTCATCTGGGCTCACCACAGTGGAATGAACCACCAACAATTTCAGCATATGTTTTAAACAGCAGATGCCCTACTCATCACTGGGAAACACCCATACACTCCTGTTCACACTCCATACACTATAGCCAATTCAGTTGATCAGTTCCCCTATAGTGCATGTGTTTGGACTGTGGGGGAAACCAGAGCACCCGGAGGAAACCCACACCAACACGGGGAGAACATGCAAACTCCACACAGAAAAGCCAACTGACCCAGCCAGGACTCGAACCAGCAACCTTCTTGCTGTGAGGCGACAGCGCTACCCACTGCGCCTCCGCGCCACCATAATAAGACTGATGGACCCACCATAAATAACTGATAGCCCCTCCCTAAATTATTAATAGCTCCACCCTACAATTATGATAGTCCCACCACAAAATTACTGACAGCTCCGCCCTAAAAGAATGATAGCCTGGCCCAAAGGACTGATAGCGTTGATCCAAAAACTCATAGCTTCGCCCTAAAAGTAAGATAGCCCCACTCTAAAGAGCTGATAGTCCCGCCCTAATGAACTCATAACTCTGGCACAAAAGACATAACTCCACCCTAAATGACTGAAAACTATGTTTGTGTGTGTGATTGAGTGTATGTGTATCTGTGTGTGTGCATGTGTGGGCATGCATGTGTTGGTGTGTGTGCATCTACGGGCATGTGTGTGTGTGTGTGTGTGATTGAGTATTTGTGCATATGCATGCGTGCATATGTGTGCCTGAGTGTGCGTGTGTGTACGTGCGTGTGTATGTATGCGTGCATATGTGTGCATGCGTGTGTTTGTCTGTGTGTATGTGTATGTAGGTGTGTGTATGTGTGCATGTTTGTGTGTGTGTGTACGTGTGTGCGAGCATGTGTTTTTGTGTGTAAGTGTATGTGTGTGTGTATGTATGCATGCACCTGTGTATGTGTGCATGCATGTGTGAGTGTATGTGTGTGCATGCACATGTGTTTATGTTTGCGTGTGTGTGCATATCTGTGTGTGCGTGTACCTGTATTTGTGCATATGTGTGCCTGAGTGTGTGTGTGTGTGTATGTGTATATGTGTGCATGTGTGTGCATATGTGTGCGAGTGAGTGTATGTGTGTGCATGCGCATGTGTATATATGTATGTGTAAGTGTGTGCATCTGTGTGCACGCATTAATTTGTGGGAATGTGTGTGTGTGTGTGTGTGTTTATGCACTCTGAGACCGCCAGATTTATGCTGCAACACAACAGAATTCTCCAATTAGAGCAGGAGCAGGATGGGGAACAGAGGTGTACAGGCGCCTCAGGGGCCCAGATTACAGGTTAATGACAGTCTGCGCAGATAAATCCCTGTCCTGCCATGAGCCGCGCGTCTGTCTGAACAATACTGACAGCGGAAGAGGAAATACAACTGCAAACAAGGAAACAGACGTCTGCTAATGACTGATACTGAGGATGAGGAGAACAAACACAGCAGCCTAGCAGATGACGGACACACAAACACAGACTCGAGGAGGACAACACACACACACAACAGATGAACAGACGAACAAGACAAACCAACAGGCAATCAGACAAACAAAAGATGAACATTAGACCAATGAACAACAAACAAACAGCAGGTGACCATACAAACAACAGACAAAGAGACATACACACAGAAACACAACAGATAAACAAAAGACAGACCAACAGACAAACATCAGATGAACAACAGACAAACAAACAAACAACAGATGGTCACCAGATGAACAAGAGACAAACAAGCAGACAAAACCACTAAATAAACAACAAATGAAGAACAGACGAACATCAGACGAACAACAGACAAAACCACCAGCAAACAACAGACAAACAAAACATAAACAACAGATGAACAGGACACAAACAACAGACAAAACTACCAGACAAACAACAGACAAAACCACCAGACAAACAACAAATGAAGAGGATACAAACAACAGACAAACAAACAACAGACAAAAGATAAACAACAGATGAACAGGACACAAACAACAGACAAAACAACAGACAAAAGATAAACAACAGATGAACAGGACACAAACAACAGACAAAACAACAGACAAAAGATAAACAACAGATGAATAGGACACAAACAACAGACAAAACTACCAGACAAACAACAGACAAAACCACCAGACAAACAAACAACAGACAAACAAACAACAAACAAAAGATAAACAACATATGAAGAGGACACAAACAACAGACAAAACCACCAAACAAACAAACAAACAACAGACAAAACCACCAGACAAACAAACAACAGACAAACAACAGACAAAACCACCAGACAAACAAACAACAGACAAACAAACAACAGACAAAACCACCAGACAAACAACAGACAAAACCACCAGACAAACAAGCAACAGACAAACAACAGACAAAACCACCAGACAAACAACAGACAAAACCACCAGACAAACAAGCAACAGACAAACAACAGACAAAACCACCAGACAAACAAACAACAGACAAACAAACAACAGACAAAACCACCAGACAAACAACAGACAAAACCACCAGACAAACAAGCAACAGACAAACAAACAACAGACAAAAGATAAACAACAGATGAATAGGACACAAACAACAGACAAAACTACCAGACAACAACAGACAAAACCACCAGACAAACAAACAACAGACAAACAAACAACAAACAAAAGATAAACAACAAATGAAGAGGACACAAACAACAGACAAAACTTCCAGACAAACAACAGACAAAACCACCAAACAAACAAACAACAGACAAAACCACCAAACAAACAAACAACAGACAAAACCACCAGACAAACAAACAACAGACAAACCCACCAGCAAACAAACAACAAACAAAAGATAAACAACAGATGAACAGGACACAAACAACAGACAAAACTACCAGACAAACAAACAACAGACAAACAAACAACAAACAAAAGATAAACAACATATGAAGAGGACACAAACAACAGACAAAACTACCAGACAAACAAAAGAGGAACAACAGACAAACAGCAGACAAACAAACAACAGATAGTCAACAGACCAATAACAGATGAACAAAAGACAAACATCAGACGAACAACAGACAAAACCACTAAACACACAAACAACAGTCGAACTACAGACAAACAACAGACCAACATCAGGTCAGCAACAGACCAACATTTAGGACATACAGACAGACAGACAGACAGACAGACAGACAGACAGACAGACACACTGATAGATAGAGAAATAGACAGACAAAGCAAACAAACCTCCATCTAGACTGCGGGACATGGTGTATCGTTTGCTGGAGGAGCGCTGGAAGTATGGTGCTGGCCGGACGATCTGTGAGCTGGCACGTCTGGTCTGAGCCTGCGTCCGGCCGCTGTAGCGGAACTTAGACCCCAGAGTCAGGAACTTCTTAGGGGGAGTTTCAGGCAGCACCAACCTGCAGACACCAGGAGAACCATCAGTAGAGGCCATGCACTGTGATAAACTGCTATCTTACTGCAATCTCTTGTGTAGCTCAGCTCGATATGGTGATAATACCATACACTGTCATAAAAGAGTCAGTGAGTCATCACAACAAGAAAACTGGAGACCCTCACCACAGAGTTCTGTCTTGTTACTAGTCCAAATATCTGAAAACTCCTGAATCAAGAAGCATTTTATAGACAAGCAAAACTATTGTCCTGTTTTCAGAAAAAATGAGTCGAAATGAGGTGAGTTTCTCATTAAAACAAGTAAACTAATCTGAGAATGGGCTGAGTCTAATAATCTCGCTTTCATTTTGACAAGAGATTATTTCACTTATAAATGTGATTCAATGAACGATTTTTCACAGTATTTTTAATAATTATCAGGATATTAAGCATGTTTATTACCACAATATATTGAATGCTGATGTGTGTGTGTGTGTGTGTGTGGACGGCGTGACGCTCACCTGAAAAATGTGTGATGTTCCACACACACCTTCCACAGTCTCTTGGCCGCTCTGTGGTTTGGGAGTTTAAAGCCGATTGTGCTTTCAAACTGCTCAAACTAAAGACAAAACACACCTGATCAGTTTAGAAACACGACGTACACACAGAAACAGGCGGAAGAGTATAGAAAATACTTTCTTTGCAGTCTATGAAAAGTTTAATCAATGTTTTATTAAGCTGACCAGCAGGTGTCGCTATGGTTTTAAATGCTTGTTTTATTTATTCATTCATTTTCCTCCGGCTTAGTCCCTTATCTATCAGGGGTTGCCACAGTGGAATGAACCACCAACTATTCCAGCATATGTTTTGGCACAGCAGATGCCCTTCCAGCTGCAACCCAGTACTGGGAAACACCCATATACACTCATTCACACACACACACACACACACACACACACACACTCTTACACTATAAGCCAGTACATACACTACAGCCAGTTTAGTTGATCAGTTCCCCTATAGCGCATGTGTTTGGACTGTGGGGGAAACCGGAGCACCCGGAGGAAAACCACACCAACACGGGGAGAACATGCAAACTCCACACAGAAACACCAACTGACCCAGCCGGGACTCGAACCAGAGACCTTCTTGCTGTGAGGCCACAGTGCTAACCACTGAGCCACCGTGCTACTTTAACTCATCATATAACCCATAATCATTAATGCATTCAGATGAATTCTAGCGAACGTTCAGTTTTAGTTCGATTTCTATGCAGCGTTTAGTAAATGCGAGCCGTGTACAGCAGATGGCGCTCTCACCTCTCCGGGGCGGATCTTGATGTAGAAGTTATTGCGTTTGTAGGAGATCTTCAGCACTTTGGGCCAGGCGAATCTGTTGATGCGGAGTCTGTCTCTGTAGATGAGGAGGCCTGACGAACACACGCCCAGCATGATCTCCACCCCCTCAGAGTCCTGGCAAACCATTAAATTACAGAGCCGCCAATCAGCATCTCAGTATCATGCACAAACCAATCACATTAACACACTGCTGGTGCGCTCTGAATCAGAAACTAGCGACAGGGCCAGACAGAATATGCAGAAATTCTTTTGCAAATTTCGGTGCTGTGTTGAAAATCTGTGGAGGCTAATGCAAGTTTTTTTTTTTTTTTGCATTTACACAGTTTGACCAGCAGGTGTCACTAGTATGTGGTGTTTTGAACTCTTCAGTGAAGTATTTGGCCAAGCAGTTGTACTGTTTTGAAGCATTGGAAAGCTTCAATTCTTCCTACTTTAAATCAGAATTT
The DNA here is from genome assembly GCF_903798145.1 of Danio aesculapii. Classification (NCBI taxonomy): domain Eukaryota; kingdom Metazoa; phylum Chordata; class Actinopteri; order Cypriniformes; family Danionidae; genus Danio; species Danio aesculapii. Next base: position 169,558 of record NC_079458.1, read on the forward strand.
TGTCAAAAATAAGTAGATTCTAATGCATGTTTTACTGAGAGATTTTATTTCTGAGAGTTTTGACCAGCTGCTGTCACCAGTGTGTGGAGTTTCGCACTCTTCGAAACAGTGAATTATTTTAGTCTGATTGTTTCGAAGCTTTGAAAAACTTTGATTCTCCCATTATTACTTTACATCGGAAGTTTGGTAAAAATCGATTGATTTTAATGTATAATTTGTTGCATTTACACAGTTTTGACCAGCAGGTGTCGCTAGTACATTCATTCAGTCATTCATTTACCTTTGGTGTAGTCTCTTATCTATCAGGGGTCGCCACAGAGGAATGAACTATTCCAGCATATGTTTTACACTGCGGATGCCCTTCCAGCTGCAACCCAGTACTGGGAAACACCCATACATACACTACGACCAATTTAGTTGATCAGTTCCCCTATAGCGCATGTGTTTGGACTGTGGGGGAAACCGGAGCACCCGGAGGAAACCCACACCAACACGGGGAGAACATGCAAACTCCACACAGAAACACCAACTGATTCAGCTGGGACTAGAACCAGTGACCCTCTTCAGACACCATGTCATCCCATTCACTAATCGAAAAGCTTCAAATCTACATCATAGGTCTCAAACTCAATTCCTGAAGAGCCGCAGCTCTGCACAGTTGTGCTCCAACCCTATCAAACACAGCTGATTCATATAACTGAGCTGTTCAAAAGAGTCATGAACTCCTTCATTAGCTGGATCAGCTGTGCTTAGTCAGAGATGGAGCAAAACTGTGCAGAGCTGCGGCTCTTCAGGAATTGAGTTTGAGACCTATGATCTACAGATTCTATTGCATGTTTTGCTGTATTTACAGAGTTTTGACCAGCAGGTGTCGCTAAAACGTGTTTTTTTAAATGGTTCAGTGAATCAATTGTGAAGTGTTCACTGAAGTTACAAGTTACAAATTACAACAATACAATTACAAGTGAAGTAATTGTTTTGTTTTGAGGCTTTAATAAATCATTGCTTCTCCCGTCACTACTTTATTTATTTATTTTAATTATTTTGTTCAGGGTTTTCACCTTTATTAGACAGGACAGTAGAGAGTATTGACAGGAACGCATGGGGAGCAGAGAGAGGGGAAGGATCGGCATAGGACCGCGAGGCGGAATTGAACTCGGGTCACCGTGAGCACCAAAGTGCATGTGTTGACGCAGTAACCACTACACCACTGGTGCTGATTTTATGTGGAGTTGTTAAGAAAGTACAGTAACAAAATACACAAGAAATAAAAATTAACACTTCTATTCAAGGTTTACAATGCAAACTCAATAGAGCCTTTTCACAAGCCTGTTATGACACGTTTAACCGTCATCAGCATCTTAAATCCTTGAAAGTTTTTAATATTTATATTTTTTTAAACATATGAACATTTATATGTATTTACGTATGTAGCATATCATCTTCGCTTGAAATTACAAAAAATGAATTACCACTTGCACCAGGCATTACTAATGCAGCGTCTATGGGACAGGACAGTACATTTGACGTTATTCTCTCCTCTGGTGGCCATCATCAGTCTCACACATTATTTTCCTTTTTCTGTAAGTCTTTATAACATCATTGTGGAGTTTTTCTGTCATTATTTCAGCAAATAAGACTGTAAAAAAGCATTTGTTGTATTCTCCTTTTCATTGTGCTCTAAGTTTCTGCTACTGAGAAACCCAGAAATGAGAAAAGGGTCTATTAGATCCACTTGCTTGGTAAACAGAGAAAGTGCTATAATATATGTACTAAAAGATGGAAAATATGACATTACCAACTGTTTTGTACATAAATCACATTATGAAATAATATTAGTCTACTGAAATTATTATAAAAACTGAATAAATATATATTTACACACATTTACTTAAGTATATAAACAGATTGAATGATGGGCTCAAACATATATCGCTCTCTAAAGGGCCACGAAAAGAATTATGACCGCCATATTGAAGTGTTTACCAAACTAAAGTGATCAAAACTGCACTGTAAAGAATGCTTCTCTAGTGCAAACATCTAAAAAATCTTAAATCAAGACTAATATTTTCTAGACAAGCACAAAATATAGTCTCGTTTTGAGAAATAATGAGTCAAGATTAAGAGAGTTTTTCATTAAAACAAGCAAATATTCTGTCAATGGGGCTTCATTTTGACTCTATTTCTAAGACAATATTTTATTTTTTGTCTAGAAAATGTGTCTTGATTTAATCACTTTTAGATATTTGGACTGGAAACAAGACAAAACTCTAAGAGAAGCATTTCTGCAGTGTAATAAGAGAATGTTCAGTTTTGCGTGAACTGACCCTTTCAGCTATTAGCTTAAACAGCTCAGAACAGAAGAGATATAGATCTATTTTAGAGCTGATCAGGTGTTTTGTGTGTCATTATCTCTATTCATCATTACTGGGATCTAAAGAGTCTCTTCACTCCAGCACGGCTACATTCATCTGCTATGAAAATACATTTGATTGCATTGGGAATCAAGAGGGATTGTGGGAGAAACGGGTATTTTCAGCACGGCTACTGTAGGAAACTGGGTCACGAACATGATGAAGACTACTAGAGGAAAACTGTGAGAATCTCATCAAGAAATACAAGTACAAATAACAGCAAAGATTGAGCTGTAAAATCAATATGGAGAAGCTCAGATCAGCACACTGCAAAACACGAGCTCTTACTGACAGTTTGAGTTTCTAGTCTAAATATCTAAAGATTCTTAAAACAAGAAGTATTTGATATAGACAAGAATAAAATATTGTCTTGCTTTCAGAAATATTGAGTCAGAACTAAGTGAGAAAACAAGCAAAATAACCCGACAATGGGGGAAGAGAAATAAACTCATTTCAAACGGCAAACAAGATCATTTCTTACCTCATTGTCAGATTATTTAGCTTGGTTTAAGCAAAAACTCTCTTCATTTTGACTCAGTATTTCTGAAATTAAAACAATATTCTTTACTTGTCTAGAAAATGCTTCTTGATTTAAGAATATTTTGATATTTAGACCTCAGACAAGTCCTAAACTCAAAGTAAGAGAAGCATTTTTTTGCAGTGAAGTGCTATCATGTGTGATTGTTGTGTCCTATGTGAGACCTGGACCCCCGGGTGTGGATGGAGAACGGGTTCTGCCCTCCCGTGAGCTTATGTTGTGCTAAATGAGCATGAGTTTCTCTCGACAAACACACATCATGGAGAATCTGAAGGTAAAAACTGTCTTTGCTCAGACAATGAGGTCAGTTCATGGTCATGCACAAAGACACACACACACACACATAGACATATACATATATAACGAATGCGTCTTACCTCTCCTTTAGCTGGAGAAAAGCAGTGAAAGAATCGTCCTATCAACTAGATCATCAGTAAGAAGAGAAGAAGAGAAGCACTGCAAATAATGCTTTTCTTACTTACACTTTGTGTCTTGTTTCTAGTCTAAATATCTGAAAATTATTAAATTAAACAAGCATTTCCTAGACAAGCAAAAATATTGTGTTGTTTTAAGACAATAAAGCCAAAATAAAGAGCGTTTATCATTAAAACAAGCAAAATAATCTGACAATGGGGGAAGACAAATAATCTTATGTCAAAAGTGAAAACATGATTATTCTGCTTCCCCCATTATCAGATTATTTTGCTTGTTTTAAGGAAAATTTCACTTCATTTGGACTCATTACTTCTAAAAACAAGACTATATTTTTCATTGTATGGAAAATGCTTGATGATTTAAGAGTTTATAGATATTTGTATTAGAAACAAGACAGATCATCTAAGTAAGAAAAGCATGTTTTGCAGTGAGAGTGGCTGATCTAACCCAATGTCAGGCTTCAGCTGTCTGAATGTTTATATATACAGTATATCAGCCCTAATGTAAAGTTGTGATTATTTTTCAAATATTACTGAAGTGCTGTTTAACAGAGCGAGAATATTTTCCATGCTACTTCATATTATATTTTAGATTCTGGAGAAAGCCTTATTTCTTTTACTTTGGGTGGGAAAATGTATTTATTAAATAAGTGTAAAGAAACTGCTGCGGTCAATATTATTCACCCCCTTCAGCAATATTAGTGTTGGATTGTCTCCAGAATAAACCACTGTTATACAATGACTTGCCTAATTACCCTAACTTTACCCTAATTACCCTAGTGAAGCCTTTAAATGTCACTTTAAGCTGTATAGAAGTGTCTTGAAGAATATCTAGTCTAATATTATTTACTGTCATCATGACAGAGAGAAAATAAATCAGTTATTAGAGATGAGTTATTAACACTGTTATGATTAGAAATGTGTTAAAAACAAATATGATAAACATTTCACAGAAGTTTGTAAGTTTATAATAATTTTGTCCTTGACTATATATTTATATATGGGAAAATCAATGCATAGTTTGTTTTGGGAAATTTTGCACAGATCAACAGACATTCATTCATTCATTCATTCATTCATTCTCTTTTCATCTTAGTCCCTTTATTAATCCGGGGTCGCCACAGCGGAATGAACCGCCAACTTATCCAGCATATCTTTTACGCAGCGGATGCCCTTCCAGCTGCAACCCATCACTGGGAAACATCTATACACACTCACTAACACTCATACACTACGGCCAATTTAGCCATATCAACAGACGTATAATAATAATAATAATAATAACAACAATAACAACAATAATAGTAATAATAATAATAATAATAATAATAATAATAATAATAATAATAATAATAATATTAATAATAATAATAATAATAATAATAGTAATAGTAATAATAATAATAATAATAATAATAATAATAATAATAATATTGTTATTAATAATAATAATATTAATAATAATAATAATAATAATAATATTGTTAATAATAATAAAAAATTATAATAATACTAATATTGTTAATAATAATAATAATAATAATAATAATAATAATAATAATAATATTGTTAATAATAATAATAATAATAATAATATAGTTAATAATAATAATAATAATATTACTAATATTGTTAATAATAATAATAATAATAATAATAATTATAACATTAATATTGTTAATAATAATAATAATAATAATAATAATAATAATAATAATAATATTGTTAATAATAATAATAATAATAATAATATTGTTAATAATAATAATAATAATAATAATAATAATAATAATAATAATAATAATAATAATAATAATAATAATGAAACATTTTACAATAACAATGTTATCGTTGCAGGATAATTATCTTAACCTTTTTAAATGAAGGTATATTTAATAGAGGAGTAAAATAATTGAAGATACAGTATTCTTTATTATGAATCGAGTTTAAAGATAAAACTAAAAGAAATATCAGTCTGTGGGTCAGAAAGACAAATGACTTCAGACTCTGCTGGCAAGATCTTTTGATTTGTCATAAAACATCTTGATTTAGCCTTTTTTAATGAAGTAATTCTCATTTGAACACTTATTAATACACTGCTCCCATCAAAGGTTATAAAAACAGAAGCATTTCTATAATACACTGAGATATTGAGAACAGAGAATCTACCACAATAACATAATAATAAATAATACATGTTTGTATTCCTCCCTTCTCATCTGTGTGTGTGTGTGTGTGTGTGTGTGTGTGTGTGTGTGTGTGTGTGTGTGTGTAGTTTGAGTTGCTGAAGTAGAATCAGACTGAACATCTGACAGATGCACAACACCACAGACAACAACACTGAACACAACACAGTGTGTGTGTGTGTGTGTGTGTGTGTGTGCATGTTATTTGCAGTGTTTGTGTGTCTGTGTAATGTAGTGTATTGTTTGAGTGTTAAAGTATTATTTTAATGTGTGTGTAGATCTGTGTATGTTTGTGTGTGTGTGTGTGTGGTGTGTTTTGTTGAGTGAGTATGTGTGTGTGTGTGAGTGAATGTTAGTGTGTTATATGTGTGGTTTATGTTTGTGTGTGTGTGTGTTGTGGTGTGTTTTGTTGAGTGAGTATGTGTGTGTGTGTGTGTGTGTGTGTGTGTGTGTGTGTGAGTGAATGTTAGTGTGTTATATGTGTGGTTTATGTTTGTGTGTGCGGTTGACTGTATATGTATGTGGTTTAGTGTGTGTGTGTGTGTCTGTGTGTCTGTGTGTGTGTGTGTCACTGTGTACCTTTGCATGATGCAGGTCGACTCCATACATTGAGAGTTTCTTCACATTCTCCAGAAAATGCATCTCAGCTTCAGCTGGCGTCATTCCTCTAAGAAACACACACACACACACACACACACACCACACTGCATCATGGGAAACGCAGCATAACAATCCCTTCTAATTGTACAAAAGTCAAGATGGAGAATCATTCTCCACATCTATAATCCTCTTAGTCTATGCTGACATTATCTTCAGCAGCTCAAACACTCTAATGGCTAATGGACAGACGGCTGCTTCTCACTCAGGGCTGCTGTTTATGCTAATGAGATGGAGAGATGGGCACTAGTGGGCGGGGCTTTCCCCCTCTGGTGACACGTATAAAGAGAGAATGTCAATCAAAGTGTTTCATTCATCAAGTCTGATTATAATAAACACAATTAACTCATGTTGAGCATTAGAGGCTGCTGGAGATATTCACACACTGCTCCTGTTTAACCCCTTATATCAGTGAATCCTGCATAATACTGTAGGTCCCCGTTAACAATAAGAGTGTGTGCTAGTCAAGTAAACACTAAACACTCAGTAGTAATGCTGACTTGATAGTGTTTATTATTAAAGCAGAGGCTGACTTGTAGTTCTTGTGCAGGTCGATGATCTTCTCCTCCATCTCTTTGGTCTGCTGTGGGGCGAAGCGGAACTCGCTGGCGTACTCTGAGCCGCACTCCTCCGGGTCGTGATCGCCCAGCTCCGACTGCACCGTGTACGAGCCCAGAACAGTGTGTGTGGCGAAAGAGCAGGGCAGACGACCAGACGAGATATCATCCCTCAGCTGCAGACACAGGTAATACCTGACAATACACACACACACACATATACACACATAAACACAAGTATACACACACACACACATATACACACATAAACACAAGTATATACACACACACACACACACACACATACGCACACAAACACACATATATACACACATAAACACAAGTATATACACACACACATATATATACACACGCACACAAACACACATATATATACACATATAAATAAAACTGTACACACATACGCACACACACATTTATACACACATAAACACAAGTATACACACATACATATATGTACACACACACACACAAACACCCATAAACACAAGTATACACACATACATATATGTACACACACACACACAAACACCCATAAACACAAGTATACACACACATACACACACACACACACACACACACACACACACACACACACGCATATATAAACACAAGTATACACACATATATACACACACACACACACACACTCACATACAAACACACACACGCACACACATATAGACATATATGCACACATAAATACAAGTATACACACACACACACACACACACACACACACACACAAACACAACACATATATATACACACATAAATAAAAGTGTACACACATACACACACACACACACACACACACACACACACACACATATATATATACAAATATAAACACAAGTATACACACATACACTCACATGCACACACGCACACAAACACACATATACACACACACAGATACACACACACACATATAAACACAAGTATACACACATTAATATACACACAAATATATATTAACACAAGTATACACACATAAACACACACATTAATTAATACACAAATACACACACACACACACACACACAAACACACACACGTACGCAAACACACAAATACATTTACACCCAAACACATGAATAAACACAAACACAAACACACACACACACACACACAAATGCATACAAAACTCTCTCACACACACACATACACACACACACTAATACACACAAACATTTACAAGCAAATACACCCACACACACGAATACAAATGCATACACACAAACATATACACACATAAGTACACACACACACACACACACGCACAAATATTGAAGCACACAAGCACAGACAAACAGAGACAGACACACACACACACACACACACACACAAACATGTATACATATAATATATGAAAAAAACACACGCTGATACAAACACACACAGACAGACACACATATACACCTGTGCATACACACAAACACAAACAAACACACAAACACACATATAAACATGCAAACACACACAAACACCACACAGACAGAAACATACACACATATATACACATACATCCATGCACATATCCAAACACAAACAAACACACACACACACACATTAATAACTCCAGATATGAAGCGAGTGACTCTGACCTGGTGATGTCTTCAGACAGCAGCGCCGGCTCCGGAGGGTAAAACTTCACGTTGAAGGAGAAGTTCCAGGCCACACCTGAGCACAAGCAGAGTCAGTGAAGCACACCGCGGTACACCACAGAAAACACCACGCTAAAGCTGAAGATCACTTCACACACTTCACCTCGGATCTGCTTCTTCATGTCTTTAGCAGGATCCAGCCAGTTCTGAAAGGAATGGTTCAGGTGAATCGCGACTCAGTGTTCAGAGACTGGTGAAAATGAATCTGTTCGTACCTTCTGATTCTCCACATCGCGGAAGGTGACACCGAAGTAATCCTTCTCCAGCAGATTGAGATGCTCACACACCTTATCGAACAGAACCTGACCCTTATCTCGCTTCTGTGCACACACACACACACACACACACACACACAAAAGTTTGATGTCAGATGATTCGCTTTGTTCAGTTCAGCGCAGCTCTCATCACACACTGCGTACGCATAATAAACACCTCTGTTCACTCACAACACTTACAAGAGTCCAGCATTTCTGCAAACCCCTGTGTGATGCAACAGCAGGTCATCGTCAGAGTGTGTGTGTGTGTGTGTGTGCATGACTGTGCTCGTGTATGTCCACGTGTGTGTGCATGCATGCCTGTGTCTGTGTGTGTATGTGGTTTTTGTAGTGTGTGTATATGTGTGTATGTGTTTGTGTCTGTGTGCGTGCATGCTTATGTCGATGACTGTGTGTGTGTGTGTGTGTCTGCATGTGTGTTTATGTATATATGTTTGTGTTTTTATTTGTGAGTGTGTATGTGTTTGTGTGCATGTGTGTGCATACCTGTGTCTATGACCACATGTGTGTATGTCTATGTCTATATATGTGTGTGCGTGTGTGCGTGTGTGTGTGTGTGTGTGGATATTTGTTAGTGTGTGCGTATCTTTGTGTGTCTGTGCGTCTGCATTTATGTGTATGTCTGTGTGCATGCCTGTGTCTTTTTGTGTGTATGTGTGTGTGTATATATATATATGTGTGTGTCTGCATGTGCACATCTGTATCTTTGTATATATGAGTGCATGTGTGTGTCTGTCTGTCTGTGTGTCTGCATGTGTGTTTATGTATGTATGTGTGTGTTTTTATTTGTGAGTGTGTATTTGTGTGTATGTGTTTGTGTCTGTGTGTGTGCTTACCGGGGTCTATGACCACATGTGTGTATGTCTATGTCTATATATGTGTGTGTGTGTGTGTGTGTGTGTGTGTGTGTGTGTCTGCATAAGTGTGTGTGTATATATGAGTGAGTGCCTGTACGTGTGCATGCCTGGGTCTGTGTGTGCGTGTGTCTGCGTGTGTATGTGCATCTGCATGTGTGTGTGTGTGTGTGTTGTCACCTCCACCACGCAGGTGTAGTCGGAGCCGTCCAGCAGTGTGATCTTGCACTGCATGTTTTTGGGTTTCTTGCTGATCTTGGCAGGCGATCGGTTCAGTTTACTGGAGGACGACCAGTGGGAGGAGCCGTCGTCCTCTGCTGAAAGCTGATTGGGTTTCCCCTGCGGGACTCCGCCCACCTCACGCTCCCCAGCCTAAAAACACACACACACACACACACACAGGCAGACAGACCATGCTAATATTACATAATCATTCATTCATTCTCCTTAATTAAGATTACAATGAGATTAATCTAGACTAAAAAATGTATCTATGCCCAGAAGAAGAAGAAAAGCGTGACTGTAGATCATACTGACTATAATCATGGACTGTCTTGTGTTTATCTTAGTGTAGAGATGTTAAAAACATCCGCTTCATAGTGTTGAAGTGGAGAAACGTGCAGATGTTACCTGTTCCTTCTTCACAGGTGTGCTGTGGGCGGCGGCAGGAGGAAGCTGGTTATCGAGGGGTGGGGCTGAATGGGGCGGAGCCGCACACGCCCCCTGCTGCTCTGGTTTACCCTCTGGCTCTGTCGTCATTTCAGATCAAACTGTGAGCAGAGCAGACCATAATAAACACAGCAGAAGACAAGAATAATTCACATTTGCCAAGTGAAATTATCACAGTATTTCCTCTAATATTGTTTCTTCTGGAGAAAGTCTTATTTGTTTTATTTCAGCTAGAATAAAAGCAGTTTTTAATTGTTTTAAACTCATTTTAAGCTCAATATTATTAGCCCCCTTCAGCAATATTAGTGTTGGATTGTCTCCAGAACAAACCACTGTTATACAATGACTTGCCTAATTACCCTAACTTTACCCTAATTACCCTAGTGAAGCCTTTAAATGACACTGTAAGCTGAATACTAGTGTCTTGAAGAATATCTAGTCTAATATTATTTACTGTCATCATGATGAAGAGAAAAGACATCAGTTATTAGAGATGAGTTATTAACACTGTTATGATTAGAGATGTGTTGGAGAAATCTGCTCTCTGATAAACAGAAATTGGGGAGAATATAAATGAATTAATCTTGAACAGTAGGGTGAATAATTGTGACGCCACACACACAGATATTCGATGCCGAGTGATGTTATACTGGAAGTGAACACTACCAAGGAATCTTCTTTGCCGTGTTTTGACCATTTAAAATATGTGAAACGTTCTGAGAGATAAAACTGAAGATGTGCAGGTCATGAATGAGGTCCTTCAACTAATTAAAGTTGTCCTGTAATTGCCTGATTTAAAATTAGCAGACAGTGTCACAGCAGATGAGATGGCTTTCAGTCTCAAAACCTACCAAGTTTCTACGTTTTTAGAAATATGTGGATGAAGACATGATTAACATTCACTAAAAGAGCCACTTGTAAAATTAGAGGTATTTATTAATGATTTTACTGTTTTCTTCTTAATTTATAAGAGCTGTAATTTATTATACAACGCTTGAGACAGTCACACCACAAGACTTTAGCTCAAACATGTAAACATGCAGCAGTTTTTATAACTAGATGTCCATAAGGAAATATTTACCCCATTCATTCATTCTCCTTCGGCTTAGTCCCTTTATTCATCAGGGGTCGCCACAGCGGAATGAACCACCAAATATTCCAGCACATGTTTTACACAGTGGATGCACTTCTAGCCGCGACCCAGTACTGGGAAACACCCATACACACTACGGCTAATTTAGTTGATCAATTCTCCTATAGCGCATGTGTTTGGACTGTGGGGGAAACCGGAAGCCAGTCTGGAAGCCAGACTTGGTCCAGTCATGTACCGTAATTCACCGTGGCATGTGGGCCAAGCAAAAGCTGGTTGTGTGGGCCAGAGATATTTTGTTATGTGGGTTTTGTCATGTGTGACAATGAAAATCCAATGACCTGCAATTTACATGCTCAGAAACACATATTATACTGATTTTATTAACACATACCACTGAATCTCCATGACAGAGATATTTAATTCTTTTAAATAAAATTAAAGCACAATCACCTCACAGCAAGAAGGTCTCTGGTTCGAGTCCCGGCTGGGTCAGTTGGTGTTTCTGTGTGGAGTTTGCATGTTCTCCCCGTGTTGGTGTGGGTTTCCTCCTGGTGCTCCGGTTTCCCCCACAGTCCAAACACATGTGCTATAGGGGAACTGATCAACTAAACTGGCCGTAGTGTATGAATGAGTGTGTGTGGATGTTTCCCAGTACTGGGTTGCAGCTGGAAGGGTATCCGCTGTGTAAAACATGCTGGATAAGTTGGCGGTTCATTCCGCTGTGGCGACCCCTGATTAATAAAGGGACTAAGCCGAAAAGAAAATGAATGAATGAATGAATGAAAGCCTCTGCATCTCCAGGTGATCTTTGACCTCAGTGTTGAACTTTGGGCTCTGGTCTTTCAATTTGAATGTAAATATGAATGTGAGAGTTAAAACACCATCAGATGATCTGTAATTTCACATATTTCTTCCTGTTTTATTATCTCTAATAACTGGTACTAACTAAAGCAACCTGTGTCTTTTCTCTGTGTTGTTGTTGTTTTTCCTTTAAAATGAAAACAAAGTCATACATGAGATTGTGGAGTATTATATCGGCACAATTTTGTTACATCTCAATTAAAGGATTGTTCAAAAATAGCATCAGATAAGCTTAATTTAATATTCATAATATTTCGCTCTGACTCCCGGGTGCAGATCTGCATATGCGCATAATGAAGGATGAATCTACATGATCATGAATATTAATGGAGGGCATTATGGGAAAACTGAGATACGCAAGAATGAAGAAGGTGAAGTTGAGATGTTTTTATATCTTTTGTAGGAGACAGACGCAAAGATCAAAGAAGAGAAAGTGAGGAAGATGAAAGCTCTTCATCACATCTGACGCCACATCAAACACAGCAAACAGGAAGCCAGACGCTGCATTTCCTGTCCTTCATTAGAATGCCTCTTTCATTTCTCTGTGGAAGAGGACAAATATAGATTCGCCACTGAGACTCCAGCGTGTGTGTGTGTGTGTGCGGGCGCGCGCGAGCGTGTGTGTGTGTGATCTGAGATTGTCCTGCGTGAGCTGAATGAACAATCAGTGCTGAACAGTGTGTGTGTGTGTGTGTGTGTGTGTGTGTGTGTGTGTGTGTGTGTGTGTGTGAGATGCTCTTCAGACTACATTTTAAGGGTTCTGTAACTGACAAACACTAAAAATAAACCACAACACCTTAGTGACTGAACACCCTAGCAACCACATAGTAAAAAATAAAAAAACACACATTATTAAATAAATAGCAAAACCTTGGCAACCACAAAAGAATAGACTAGAAGCCACTTAGAACCACTTAGCAACTGCGCTGCAACACCCAAGCAACTATCTAGTAACACAATAAAAAAAGCACAACACATATCATCAAAGGCATAGCAACACCCTGGCAACAATTGAGGAACAAACTAAAAGCCACCTAAAACCCCCTAGCAACTGCTCTGCAACACCCTAGCAACCATCTAGTAAAAAAAAGTCACCTAAAGCCACCTAAATCACTGTACTGCAACACCCTAGCAACCACCTAGTGACACACAACCACATAACCCTTTAAGAACACATTATCATATTATCAAATGAATAGCAACACACTGGCAACCACCAAGGTACTTATAAACCAACATAGAACATCTTAGCAACTGCACAGCAAGTCCCTAGCAACCACAAAGTAGCACAATAAAAAACATAGAATTTTAAGAACAATATCAAATGCATAGAAACACCCCAGCAACTAACAAGGAACAGATTAGAACTCACCTAGAACACCTTAGCAACTGCTCTGCAACACCTTAGCAACCACCTAGTGACATATTAAAAAAACAACATATATTATCAAATGGATAGCAACACCCTGGCAGCCACCAACAAATACACTAGATGCTACCGAAAGCTCGTAAGCAATTGTGCTGCATCACCCTAGCAACCACCTAGTGACACACAACCACATAACACTTCAAGAACACATTATCATGTTATCAAATGCATAGCAACACATCGGCAACCACCAAGGTACTTAATAGGACCAACATAGAACATTGTTTGACTTTTGCATAGCAACACTTTTAGAACACATATTATTTAAATGTATAGCAACACCCTGGCAACCACAAAGGAATACATTAAAAGCCACCTAGAACACCCTGGCAACTGCACTGCAACACCCTAGCAACCACCTAGCAACACAATAAAAACATAGAACTTTACGAACAATATCAAATGTATAGAAACATCCCGGCAACTAACAAGGAACACACTAGAATCCACCTACAACACCTTAGCAACTGCGCTACAGCACCTTAGCAACCACCTAGTAATAAATAAAAAAGCACGACACATATAATCAAAGGCATAGCAACACCCTGGCAACAATCGAGGAACAAACTGAAAGCCACCTAGAACCCCCTAGCAACTGCTCTGCAGCACCCTAGCAACCACCTAGTGACATAATAAAAAAACATATATTATCAAATGGATAGGAACACCCTGGCAGCCACTAATGAATACACTAGATGCTACTGAAAGTCCCTTAGCAACTGTACTGCATCACCCTAGCAACCACCTAGTGACACAAAACCACATTACACTTTAAGAACACATTATCATGTTCTCAAATGCATAGCAACACACCGGCAACCACCAAGGTTCACGCTAGAACCAACATAGAACATCTTGGCAACTGTACAGCAACTCCCAAGCAAGCCCCTAGTAACACAGCACAGCACAACACAGCACTTTAAGAACAATATCAAATGCATAGAAACACCCTAGCAACAAACTAGAAAGCACCTAGAACACCTTAGCAACTGCACAAAAAGTTGCTACTCCCTAGTAGTTACATCTCCCTAGTAACACAAGGAAAAAACAACACTTTAAGAACACATATTATTTAAATGCATAGCAACACCCTGGCAACCACAAAGGAATACACTGAAAGCCACCTAGAACACCTTAGCAACTGCACAGCAACACCATAGCGACCACCTAGTGTCACAACAAAAACACTTAGCACTCTAACACATATCATTCAAATGCATAGCAACACCCTGGCAACCACAAAGGAATACACTGAAAGCCACCTAGAACACCTTAGCAACTACACAGCAACACCATAGCGACCACCTAGAGTCACAACAAAAACACTTAGCACTCTAACACATATCACTCAAATGCATAACAACACCCTGGCAACCACCAAGGAATACACTAATAAAAACATCTAGAACACACTGCGACACCCTAGCAACTACCTAGTAACACAATAAAAAACACTTAAGAATTAAAGAAAACTTATTATGAAATGCAAAGCAACACCCAAAAACACACTAGACCCTATTTAGGACACCTTAGCAACATGGGTGAAACATCTTGACAACAACATAATAATGTTGCCTGTCAACTGAACTACATAGCAACACCCTGGAAACCATGCTAAAACACAGCAAGAACCACACAGAACACCACAGAAAGTAAGTGTGTATGAAAAACTATCAACCAGTAACAACCTAGCAACCTAGAACACCCTAGTAACCACATAGCAACACCCTGGAAACCAGCTGCATGTTGCTTGTCTCATACTGGTGGGTTTTGCACAGGCAAACACGTCGACACCACGCACATTTCATTCAGATCCAAGTTAAAAACGGAATCTTCAAAACACGGGCTGATATCTGATGAAATGTTTTGAGCTCAGCCGAAAGCCTCCAGCAGATTCAGCTCCTGTCCTCTAATTAAAGCCGTGACTCATTAGCAACATTGGCTAATAATCCAGATTTGATTCACAGTGTGTGGAAATGTTTCTCTCACAGGCCGAGGCTGAACGCTCTGTGTTTGCTCATGTGGAACAGATGTCAGCATGCGTTTGAGCTTCTGCGGCGTCTGGAGGATTGAAATATGAAAGAGATATCCAGAGATGTGTGTGAGTGTCTCGCCGTCTGCTGCAAACATCTCTGTTATTCAAGATCAAACACTGCAATTTGATTGACAGCCATCACTCATGCAGTGAGTGCATAGCAACACCCTGGCAACCACACTATATGTTGTATATGTAAATCTGTTTGGGTAAAACCACCTAAAACACATTAAAGTGACCATGAATGAGCTTTATTAACTGCATAGCAACACCCTAGCCACACTCAAATACACTTTAAAAACAACCACCAAGCAACACAAGATCACAACAGCATATTTACTGCATAGCAACACCCTATCAACACCCAAAATACACTATATAAACAAACACCTGGCAACACAAAATCACAACACTATATTATCTGCTTAGCAACACCCTAGCCACACCCAAATACACTTTAAAAACAACCACCAAGCAACACAAGATAACAACAGCATATTTACTGCATAGCAACACCCCAGCAACGGCCAAAATACACTATAAAAACAAACACCAGGCAACACAAAATCACAACACTATATTATCTGCTTAGCAACACCCTAGCCACACCCAAATACACTTCAAAAACAACCACCAAGCAACACAAGATCACAACAGCATATTTACTGCATAGCAACACCCCAGCAACGGCCAAAATACACTATAAAAACAAACACCAGGCAACACAAAATCACAACACTATATTATCTGCTTAGCAACACCCTAGCCACACCCAAATACACTTCAAAAACAACCACCAAGCAACACAAGATCACAACAGCATATTTACTGCATAGCAACACCCCAGCAACGGCCAAAATACACTATAAAAACAAACACCAGGCAACACAAAATCACAACACTATATTATCTGCTTAGCAACACCCTAGCCACACCCAAATACACTTCAAAACAACCACCAAGCAACACAAGATAACAACAGCATATTTACTGCATAGCAACACCCTATCAACGCCCAAAATACACTATAAAAACAAACACCAGGCAACACAAAATCACAACACTATATTATCTGCTTAGCAACACCCTAGCCACACCCAAATACACTTTAAAAACAACCACCAAGCAACACAAGATCACAACAGCATATTTACTGCATAGCAACACCCTATCAACGCCCAAAATACACTATAAAAACAAACACCAGGCAACACAAAATCACAACACTATATTATCTGCTTAGCAACACCCTAGCCACACCCAAATACACTTTAAAAACAACCACCAAGCAACACAAGATCACAACAGCATATTTACTGCATAGCAACACCCTAGCAACACCCAAAATACACTATATAAACAAACACCTGGCAACACAAAATCACAACACTATATTATCTGCTTAGCAACACCCTAGCCACACCCAAATACACTTTAAAAACAACCACCAAGCAACACAAGATAACAACAGCATATTTACTGCATAGCAACACCCCAGCAACGGCCAAAATACACTATAAAAACAAACACCAGGCAACACAAAATCACAACACTATATTATCTGCTTAGCAACACCCTAGCCACACCCAAATACACTTCAAAAACAACCACCAAGCAACACAAGATCACAACAGCATATTTACTGCATAGCAACACCCCAGCAACGGCCAAAATACACTATAAAAACAAACACCAGGCAACACAAAATCACAACACTATATTATCTGCTTAGCAACACCCTAGCCACACCCAAATACACTTCAAAAACAACCACCAAGCAACACAAGATAACAACAGCATATTTACTGCATAGCAACACCCTATCAACGCCCAAAATACACTATAAAAACAAACACCAGGCAACACAAAATCACAACACTATATTATCTGCTTAGCAACACCCTAGCCACACCCAAATACACTTTAAAACAACCACCAAGCAACACAAGATCACAACAGCATATTTACTGCATAGCAACACCCTATCAACGCCCAAAATACACTATAAAAACAAACACCAGGCAACACAAAATCACAACACTATATTATCTGCTTAGCAACACCCTAGCCACACCCAAATACACTTTAAAAACAACCACCAAGCAACACAAGATCACAACAGCATATTTACTGCATAGCAACACCCTAGCAACACCCAAAATACACTATATAAACAAACACCTGGCAACACAAAATCACAACACTATATTATCTGCTTAGCAACAGCCTAGCAACACCCAAAATACATTTTATAAACAAACAACAGGCAACACAAGATCATGACAGCATATCAACTGCATAGCAACACCCTAGCAACACAGAAAGGATCACCTATTACACCTAACATATTTCAACAACTGCATAACAACACTACCTAAAAACAACCTTAAATATAACCAAAAACTGGCTTTTAATTGCATAGCAACATGGAAAGAAATAACGACATATTTCAACAACTGTGTATGTGTGTGTGTGCGTGCATGCGTGCATGCGTGCATGCGTGTGTGCGTGCGTGCGTGCGTGTGATTGAGTGAGCGAGCATGTGAGTGATTGAGCTAAGCATTGTGTGCCTTTGAGTGTGATGAAACCACACTGAACTGAGCTAAACTGAACTGAATTAAACACTGTAAACTGAACTGCACTGTTTACATTTACTTTGACACAATCTACATTGTAAAAGCGCTATACAAATAAAGCGGAACTGAATTGAATTGAATAAGGGGGTTAATAATATTGACCTTAAAATGGTGTTTAAAAATTAAAAACTGCTTTTATTCTAGCCAAAATAAAACAAATAAGACTCTCTCTAGAAGAAAAAATATTATCAGACATACTGTGAAAATTTCCTTGCTCTGTGAAACATCATTTGGGAAATATTTAAACAAGAAAACTAAATGTAAGGGGGGGTAATAATTCTGACCAACTGTGTGTGTATGTGTGTGTGTGTGTGTGTGTGTGTGTGTGTGTGTGTGTAATTTTGTAATGTACAGCACTGAGACACACAGATCACAGGTGCAGGGTCTGCTATTAATGGGCGTGGTCTCAGTGTCTCTGCCGACGGCTCTCATCCAATCAGCTGCTCCGATGCAGAAGTGTGTTAAAGAGCTTCCGCATCAGTCAGACACACACAAACCCTGATCTACAGCACCAGAAGAGACACAACACACCAGAGCAGATGCTGCACACACACACACACACACACACACACAAACCCTGATCTACAGCACCAGAAGAGAAACAACACACCAGAGCAGATGCTGCACACACACACACACACACACAAAGCAGATAAATGACCCCTGATGCATTATTCATGAGTCCAGCAGACACATTCACACACACACACTCTCTCTCTCTCACACACCCTTTCTCTTTTCCCATACATTCACATATACACACAAATAAATACACACACCTCAGACTCTCACCTATCCCACA
This sequence comes from Danio aesculapii, assembly GCF_903798145.1. Classification (NCBI taxonomy): domain Eukaryota; kingdom Metazoa; phylum Chordata; class Actinopteri; order Cypriniformes; family Danionidae; genus Danio; species Danio aesculapii. Next base: position 188,686 of record NC_079458.1, read on the forward strand.
CCACAACATAAAAACATACACACACACACCCTTTCTTCCTCTTTCTCTCACACACATATCCCCCACAGCACACACGCTTACACTCTCTCTTACACACGCACATACTCAGAGCTAGAATGAGAAAACCGATCTGTGAATGAAGCTCATAATGACTCAAAGACACACACACCGAGTCACAGAGCTGAATTCATCTAGAAATATCCCCATTAGAGCTCTAGAATAAACCCTACATTCCACTTAGATTAATTTAGATTACACACACGGATTAAAAATGTCAACAGTTGCAAAAATTAAACCCCAAATGACTCAAAAGCAACTAAAAACAGTGAAATAATAACAATAATAACAGATTTAATAAGACAAAACCAGTCTCAGCCTAAAATGATGATCATAACTTCATTTCAGATGATTTATATTCTGCTCCAGTTTATAATAAAGGCAAAAACATCCATCATATTACATCATAACAATAATCACACACATGCTCTCATTACTGTAGTACTACTGCATGTAGGCTTGGGCGGTAATATGGTAATATGGTATACTGCAGGATCTAAAAACAGCAACGGTGTCAGTTTAAATACTGTTATACCGTCATAAAAAACTATGCACTTATATAGGAGAGCAGTATTAAATATTAGATATGATTTATTTAATGTCTATAAATGTGTGTGCGTGATCATCAGGACAGTGTGGAGGAGAGAGAGGTGAGGTAAGATGGCGAGGCGTGCACCAAGTGACCTGGTCTGGAAAAAGAACACAACCTCTGCAGTTTAGCTAATATAAACTAGAGGTCTGCATTACCGCTGCTGTACCGCGGGAGCCGACCAGATTTCTTGCAGTGCGGGAATACATTTCTGAATAAAGCGCAGGAGCGGTCGGTAACTCTGGTGTAATATGAACGGGAGCAGCGGTCTAACAACAGCCAGCTGTATATATTTGTGTGTGTATGTGTGTGAATGATAGAGAGTGTGATGCTGTGCGTCGCTGAATTGGTGCTGTCTGTGTATGTGTGTGTGTGTGTGTGTGTGTGTATGTGTGTGAATGATAGAGAGTGTGATGCTGTGCGTCGCTGAATTGGTGCTGTCTGTGTGTGTGTGTTTGTGTGTATGTGTGTGTGTGTATGTATGTGTGTGAATGAGAGAGAGTGTACTAAGGTCCATATACGGTAAGGTTGCATATACGGTATTCAGTTTCTGAATGGTTTAGGCACAAGCCAACAGTTTGGTGACGCTGTCTGAGCCTTACATCATCTTTTCTTTATTATGCACGGTAATACCGGATACCGAGGAGGTTTGACCGTATCAACATTTGGATACCGCCCAAGAATAATTCCATGTTATTTATGCTGCTTACAAAGTCCAAAATTTACACACTATTACAGTGTACAAATGTTAAATATTACAAAATATTGTTGATAATAACTAAAAACATCTAACCACATTAAAGTAATCATGATGAAATCATTCATTTATTTTCCTTTGGCTTCACAGTGTAATGAACTGCCAACTATTCCAGCATATGTTTCACACAGCAGATGCTCTTCCAGCTGCAACCCAGTACTGGGAAACACCCATACACACTCATTCACACACACTCATTCCCACACACACACACACACACACACACAATGGCTAATTTAGAATATCAATTCCCCTATAGTGCATGTGTTTGGACTGTGGGGGAAACCGGAGCACCCGGAGGAAACCCACACCAACACGAGGAGAACATGCAAACTCCACACAGAAACACCAACTGACCCAGCCGGGACTCAAACCAGCCACCTTCTTGCTATGAGGCCACAGTGCTGACCACTGAGCCACCGTGACGCCCCAAGAGGCATCATAGTGGAACAGCAGATTTGTCAGCTCTTATTTCCATCAGAACAGAAGCTTGGCGTCAGACTCTGTCAGGGGTGTGACTGATCTCGCGCTCGTCTGTAATTAGCCTCCATTCTCCTGATTCTGTGGTGAAGTGTGTGAAAGAACTGAAGACTCCTGCTGAAGACCTTCACTGTGAGCTAAACATGCTGGAACGATGAATGTGGAGCACAGAGAGCTGAAGTAGAAGACCTCAGGAGGACACACACACACACACACACACACTAACACACACGCACACACAGCTGCTGTCCATGGTGCTGAAACACATACACAGGTTTGTTTTTGTGAACTGTGGGGACATTCCATAGGTGTCCACTGTGTTTCTGCTGTAGAAACTGTATTTTGTATCGCCCTAACCCCACCCTCACCAGACACTGAGGACAGCTTTCTCTCTGAATAAACTCATTCTGTGGGATTTGGAAGCTTTTGGAGAAATGAGGACGTCAGCAATGTCCTCATAATTCACCATCGTCTGTAATACCGGTGTTATTATACAGATTAGTGTCCTGATATGTCACAAAAACTTGTACACACACACACACACACACACACGCACACACACACACACACACGCACACACACACACACACTGCTGTCCATGGTGCTGAAAACACAAACATACACACACAGAGACACACACTGCTGTTGTCCAGGTTCTGAAACAAACATACAGGCACACACACACACTGCTGCTGTCTATGGTGCTAAAACACACACACATACACAGGTCAGACACATACTGTATACACACACACACTCTTTCACTTTTACAAACAGACACATGCATACACACACACACACAATCAATCCTACACGCACACATACACAACTCAGGCACACATACACACACTTTCTCTCTCTCACAGACACACACACACACTCACACAGACAGTAAATCCTCATCCTCTGAGCAGCAGATAAACCTCTGACCCACATTCATCTGAATGACGTGATGGATCATTTTCCTGACAGACATCATACACACACACACACACACACACACACACCTGCTATCATGTACACACACGTTTATGATCATGAATGTCCAGAACAGTAGAGGTCATCAGACACAGCATCAGCTTCACACACACACACACACACACACACACACACACACACACACACACACACACACACACACTGTAAAATCACCATCAGCTGCTCAGACTGACCTTCACAACTGCAGTGTCAGGAATTACACACACACACACCCGCTCATGAAGATCCAGAACACACACATTCTCATAAATATCCATATCATACAAACACACACATTTTTAGGAACATTTTAACAGACACACACACACACACTCATCAAGATCAATATTATGCGCTCTCACACACACAGACTCTCTCTCTCTCTCTCACTCACTCTTTCTCTCTCTTGTCAAGATCAATAATACATGCACACACACACATTCTCATGAAGATCCTAAACACACACACACTTGTGAAAATACTGAACACACCCACACACAAACACACACACACACACACACGCACAGAAATTCTCTTAGAAGATCCATAACATACACCCCTGCCATACACACACACACACACGCACAAACACACACACATTCTCATAAAGATCCATAATACACAGTCACACATATTCATGAGCTTGTCTCAATCAAACACTCGGCTGTAATAAAACTCAATTATAACTCAAACACACACACACATCATCCTCATCATCAGTACAGTGGAGAGCAGGATGAAGAACAGCAGCAGCAGAGCTTTCAGCATGAATAACTGTCCTAGCATGACTGTAACTGATCAGATGTGCTTCTACAGAGGCTGAATGAGCCCAGTACCGCTCCTGCGTCTCTCTGAGTGACTCTGGCGCTTCAGCTCATGATCTGCTGCTGCTCTTCAATCATTACGACAGAAAGACCCTCAGACTCTGATGTGTTTCTGTGTCCGCGCGCCCTGCGTGACGTCACGGCGCCAGACCGCGTGCACGCGCAGGCCACACCCACCGCATTGCAGAAGCACATAAACCGGCCCGGTACCGGCGGCGAACTTCACAAACTCCCATCATCACGTGACACCGCGGAAACACAACCATAATACAAGCGAGATAACATTAACGACACACACTGCAGTCATGCTGATTTACACACCGCCACGCGCATGTGTGTGTGTGTGTGTGTGTGTGTGTGTGTGTGTGATGACTGTCAAATTACACACAGATAACTCCATCTCTGTTCTAGTTATGCATGGCGGACGCACATGAAGGACACACACACGCACACACACACACACACACACGCACACACACACACACGCACACACACACACACAAAATGATACTGTAGTTTACCGTCACACACACGCTGAAGCGAAATGAACGGCTGTTTACCGGCTCTGATGCTGCTGCTGCTGCTTCCCGGTGCGCGGAGACTGACTGACTGCAGATACACACACTCACACACACTCACCCTGCGCATCACACACACACACACACACTGCAGTCTGACCTGAGTCTCGCCGAAAAGGAGTGTAAACTCACCGGTGTCTCGCGCTGCTCCCCTCGGTCACTGGTGCCGGTGTGAGTGTGTGTGTGTGTGTGTGTGTGTGTGTGTGAGTTCAAATCAGATCAATGCGGCACACACGGGGTTTAAAGCAACTGCTGACTCATCACTAATATCTACAGCTCAGTGTATTCATCTCAAACACACACACACACACACACGCACACGCACACACACACACACGCACACACACACACACACACACGCACACACACCAAAATCTGCATTAATATATTAAACAGAAAGCTTCAGAACACATTCATTCATTCATTTTCTTTCAGCTTAGTCCCTTTATTCATCAGGGGTCACCACAGTGGAATGAACTGACAACTATTCCAGCATATGTTTTACACAGCGGATGCCCTTCCAGCCACAACCCAGTACTTGGAAACACCCATACACACACACACACACACACACACACACACATTCACACACACATTCATACACTACGGCTAATTCAGTTGATCAGTTCCCCTATAGCGCATGTGTTTGGACCCGGAGGAAACCCACACCAACACGGGGAGAACATGCAAACTCCACACAGAAACACACACTGACCCAGCCGGGACTCGAACCAGAGACCTTCTTGCTGTGAGGCCACAGTGCTAACCAATGAAACACCATGTTGGCCCACTCCAGAATAATAATGTGTAATATAACTGTGTTGTGTATTGAAAAGTTCCTCTGGTGTGAAAATAGTGAAGACACACACACACACACACACATCAGGTGCCGCTGCTGCTGCTCTAATGCTGGACTGTGTGTGTCTGTGTGTGTTTCTCGTGCAGTGCTGCTGTCTGCTGTGCATGTTGATGAGGCCTGCCCTTCCCATCATGCACCTGCACAAGGACAGACATACACACACACACACACACACACACACACACACACAAAGTCAGACACACACAAAGACTGACAAATACACTTACACATACGTTGGTTTTTGTGAATTGTGGGGACATTCCATTGGTTTCTATTGTTTTTATACCGTACAGCCTGTGCTGTCTATTTCCTGTGTCATTGTGTTATGTCACGCACACACACACACACACACACACACACACCACACACACACACATTTTGATTTCCCTCAGCTGTCAATCACTGGTGGCCCTCTGGCTGTGATTGGCTGCTGGTCTACAGGTTCAGCTTGACTAACACACACCTCTTCATACACTAATTATCCTGTGGAAGCAGAGCGAGTGTGTGTGAGGGAACTCATTTGCTGCTCGTCTGGGTTGTGGATGTCAGACGGGTCGATTAGCCGTAATCTGGAGCTTCTTAAAAGAACTCAACACGACACACAGCAGCTCTTACTGTACAACTGATGTGTGTCCTGAGAATCAGCGTACCAGTAAAGACGAGCCTGACGTTACTCTGTCCATTCACTATACTGGAAACAACTGACACAGTCAGAGCTCGCTTCTCAAATGATTCACCCTGCAGTGAAATTTGTATTATTTTTCTAATATTTCCCAGTTAATGTTTAACATAACTTAAATTTTTGTGTGAATTAGCATGTTAACATAATTTGTGCATGAATTAGCATGTTACTAGGATGTTTCTAGTATGAATTCGCATGTTTCTAGTGTGTATTAGCATGTTAACATAATTTGTGCATGAATTAACATTATTAACATTATACTAGCATGTTTCTAGCATGAATTAGCATGTTGCTATCATGGTTTTGGTATGGATTAGCAAGTGAACATTATTTTTGCATTAATTAACATGTTAATAACATGTTTCTAATATAAATTAGCATTGCAGCTATCATGATTTTAGCATGAATTAACATGTTACTAGGATGTTTTAGTATAAATTATTTGTTATCATGTTTCTAGTATGAATTAGCATGTTACTAGGATGTTTCTAGTAGGAATTAGCATTTGCTATCATGTTTCTGGTATGAATTAGCATGTTAGCATATTTTTTCCATGAATTATCATGTTGTTAACATGTTTCTGGTATGATTTAACATGAATTTGCATGTTAGTGTGAATTAGCATGTTAACATAATTTGTGCATGAATTAACATTATACTGCCATGTTTCTAGCATGAATTAGCATGTTTCCAGTATGAATTAGGATGTTAACATGATTTGTGCATGAAATGTTTAGTGTGAATTAGCATGTTAGCATAATATGTGCATGAATTAGCAAGTTACTAGTATGTCTCTAATATGAATTAGCATTTTCCATCCTGCTTCTAGTGTGAATTAGAATCTTTGTATATATTTTTGCATGAATTAGCATGTTAGCATATTTTGTGCATGAATTAGCATGTTACTAGGATGTTTCTAGTATGAATTAGCATTTGCTATCATGTTTCTGGTATGAATTAGCATGTTAACATATTTTTTTCCATGAATTAGCATGCTGTTACCATGTTTTAGTGAGAATTTAGCATGTTAACATAATTTGTGCATGAATTGTCTAGTGTGAATTATCATATTACCTCTTATTGTACAAATAGCATGTTTTAAGTATGAATTAAGGTCTTGCTATCAGGATTTTAGCACTAAGTAGGATAATGTTCGTATGCTTCTAGTATAAATGAGCATGTTCTCATGATTTTAGCATTGATTAGCATGTTGTTATTTTTATTGTTGTTGTTATTGTTGTAATTTGCATGTTTCTAGCATAATGATGCATGTTGTTAGCATGCTTCAAGTACAAATTAAGTTTCTTCAAGTAATAAATGTCTTTACCCTTTTGCTCAGTTCAGTACGTCTATGCTGAATAAAAGAATGTATATTTAGGGAAAGTAGTGTACTCAGCTAATGAGCAGAGAGTGAGAGCGATCACAGCGTGTTCAGTGTAGGAATGAGGAGGCTTTTATTCTCCAGCAGTCTGAAACTCTTATCCATTATATAAGAGTGACGTGTGACTGCCTGTGAGTGCTTCAGAAAAGGGTTTTCACAGCCGACGTCTCATTCTTCAGTGTGAGTTACAAACAAGGTCAATATGTAGAGTCAGTCATTACTGACAGTAATTATTAAGGAGATCCTGCCTGATGGTGGACCAGAGATCATAACTTCACTGCCAAAACATCAGGCGAAGTGGGAAAGAAGAGTGCAATGAAGACAAACCTGAGGAGAAAACAAGAGTAGTCACTAACAACCATAATACAAGCACCCAAAAACCCTAACAACCAAAAATACAACCACCCCAAATCACCCTACAACCAAAATACAACCACCCAAAACACCCTAACAACAAAACTACAAGCACCCAAAACACC
>NC_079458.1:196849-204349 GCF_903798145.1 Danio aesculapii
CGGGGACGAGGACAGACGCTTCTCCCACTCGGTGAGGCCCGCCGGCTCGGCTCCACCCTCCAGGAATGTCCTCTTCAGCTCACTGATGTTGGTCTGTGGCTTCAGCTGCTCGTCCGGCGTCAGATCCGCCTCCTGGAGGAACACAACAACACAACATTATTAATAAACCCTGCAGTCTCCAATACAGAGCGTGACATTTTTTGGGAGTAAAACAGATCACAGGAATCCCACAGGATGAGGACCAAAATCTTATTAATCACAGGATTGGGATGGGAGCAAGATAAAGTCAGCAGGAGTGGGAATCATAATAACACTATGATACACAAACACAGCATTTATATGATCAACTATTCATTCATTCAGCTTCGGTTTAGTTCCTTGTTTATCAGAGATCGCCAGAGATCCTTTGGTGAAGGAGAAATCATGGTTTGGGGAGAGAGTGGATGATCAACATCAACAGCCTGAGGTATCAAGACATCTGTGCTGCCCATTACATTACAAACCACAGGAGAGGGACAATTCTCCAGCAGGAGAGCGCTCCTTCTCATACTTCAGCCTCCACATCAAAGCTCCTGAAAGCAAAGATGCTCCAGGATTGGCCAGCCCAGTCACCAGACATGAACATTATTGAGCACGTCTGGGGTAAGATGAAGGAGGAGGCGTTGAAGATGAACACAAAGACTCTTGATGAACTCTGGGAGTCCTGCAAGAAGGCTTTCTTCACCATTCCAGATGACTTTATTAATCAGTGATTTGAGTCATGTCAGAGATGTATGGATGCAGTCCTCCAAGCTCATGATGGAGTCAGACACAATATTCATTCTGTTTATACACACACACACACACACACACACACACACACACACACAAATCTCACCTTGGTCTTCGCTTCAGACTCGTCCTCCTGATCCGACTGCACAAAAAACACAATAATCATGAGTAATTATGAGAATGATCAGAGTAAATGCTGATATGAAGGAAAGCTGAACTCATTAACATCTCCAGGAGAATAATCATGATGATTGTCATAATCAGATGAAGGTTTAATGAGGACATCAGCAGCAGTGATTCACTGAGGGGCTGTACAACACGGAAAACACAACTAAAACCACTAATTACTAACTTTAGTAAATTAGTAGCCTTTGAGATATTGAAAATATTATATTTAACACTGTTCCAGAGCTAATGTGTTATTTAAATGTAAAGAAATCATATAAATATCATGACTTTAATGTGACAATGCTTTAAGAAAGTTCTTTTTGAAGACCAAATTTGGTACATAGTTTATTTAAAATATATTCTACTGTATGTAAAGAATTAAACAATATATAAACACAACTTGTTGCTAAAATTGCCTTTTAGGCCTTTTTAAACCCACACTCTCAGAAAAAAAGGTTCAATGTTGTACAAAAGAAGGTACAAACCCCTGTCACTGGACCTTTTTATGGGACAGAATTGTACATTAAGACAGAGAAACAAATGTGTACCGTTGCAGTTTGTACCTTTAAGGGCAGGATTTGTACCATGGGAAACCAAAACATTCCTTCGGTTTTTAAAACCTGCAGATGCAATATTGTTGTCAGGAATGTCTGTATAAAGGACCCAAAAGCAGAGGAGTTCAATTCAATAAGCCTTTTAATTGAATAAGCAAAAAAGAAAATGACCCAGCAACTTGCTGAGATTCCAGAACAGATCTTGGACTTTAGCAAAAAATGAACTGAAGACTGGACCACAGGCAACTTGAAACAATACAGGATAACTTCCAACAAAAAGTAAGCTAGTCTTTGGTCCAGGCCTGGTAATGCAGGGAAAGGGCAACGGCAAGGCAAAGGATCAACTTTCCAGCAGGGCAGACCAAATCCAGAATGGCTCCAGAGAACTGGACAGAGAATACAAAGGTAACCCACAATAGACCAACAAGAAGGCTGTAAGATACTCAACACTCTGGCGAGAGAAGAAGCGAAACACCCTCAGATATAGGACCAGCAATCAGCAGAAATGAAAGGCAGGTGGCAGTAAACAGGTGAGACAACTAATTGGCAAGACGATCAGCTGTGTGAAGTTACACAGCAAGTTGGAGACAAATTAGAAGGTTGTCAGTAAGAAAAGATAGAAAACGCTGTCAGAAGAGAGAAAAAGTAAAGTTCAAACCCGGGTTCTGACAGTACCCCTCTCCCCAGGAACGCCTCCCGGCGTACCTGAGATTTGAGGCAACTGTCGATGGTGGAATTCCTCAATGAGCGCATGGTCCAGAATGTCCCGAGCTGGGACCCAACATCTCTCCTCTGGACCGTACCCCTCCCAATCTACTAGATATTGAAAGCCTCTACCTCGCCTCCTGGAATTAAGAATCTTTCTGACGGTGAAGGCTGGAGAGCCTTCAACCATCAGGGGAGGGAGAGGAGAGGGTGTAGAAGAAAGGGGGGAGTGGGGAGAACGTAAGACAGGTTTGATACAGGAAACATGGAAGACAGGGTGGACCCGACGTAGACTCCGGGGTAGCCGAAGCCGCACCGCCACCGGACTGATCACCTTGGTAATGAGGCATGGTCCAGTGAATCGGGGTGCCAATTTACGAGCAGGGACCCGAAGCGGCAGGTCCTTAGTGGAGAGCCACACCTTTTGACCACAGACATATTTGGGTGAATCAGCACGGTGGCGGTCAGCAGTTCTCTTGGTGCGTTCCCTGGTCCGCAACAGTGCCTGCCTGACCCTTTTCCAGGTGCATCGGCAGCGTTGAATAAATGCTTGGACCGAGGGAACGGCAGCATCGGCCACCTGGGAAGGAAACACAGGGGGTTGATAACCAAGACAACACATAAAAGGAGACAGCCCAGTCGACGACACCGGCAGCGAGTTGTGAGCATATTCTGCCCACACCAACTGCTGACTCCAGGAAGAGGGGTTATGGGAAGCCAGGCATCGGAGCATCCGGCCAAGATCCTGGTTTGCACGCTCAGTCTGGCCGTTGGTCTGTGGATGGAATCCTGACGACAGACTAGCAGTAGAACCAATCTGTCGGCAGAACTCCCTCCAGAAGTGGGAAATGAACTGGGGCCCCCTGTCAGAGACCACGTCCTCCGGAAGACCATGAACCCGGAAGACATGGTCCACGACCACCCGGGCCATCTCCCTAGCAGATGGAAGTTTAGGGAGGGGAATGAAGTGAACCGCCTTCGAAAAGCGGTCCACCACAGTGAGGACCACAGTATTGCCATCGGATGGAGGGAGACCAGTTACGAAATCCATGGCAATATGTGACCAGGGGCGGGAGGGAATGGGGAGGGGATGAAGCAGACCAACGGGACGAGCATTAGAAGATTTATTTTGAGCACAGACCGAGCATGCCCCCACAAACCGGCGGACGTCCTCCACCATGGCTGGCCACCAAAAGCGCTGACGAACGGCTGCCAGCGACCTCCTTACACCTGGATGGCAAGCGAACCTGGAGGAATGACCCCATCGAAGGACAGCTGCTCGGGCCGACACAGGAACATACAACAGACCCACCGGACACCCCCTGGGCACCTGGACTTTGGCTAAGGCTCGCCTGACAAGACCCTCAACACCCCAGACAACAGCCCCCACCACATGGCTCCTGGGCAAAATGGTATCAGGGAGGGGATTGCTATCCGGAGTGCCAAAGCACCGTGACAAGGCATCTGGTTTACCATTTTTAGAACCAGGCCTGTAAGACAGAGTAAAATTAAAGCGCCCAAAGAACAATGCCCAGCGAGCCTGTCGGGAGTTCAGCCTCTTGGCAGTCTGAATATACTCCAGATTCCTGTGGTCGGTCCATACCACAAAAGGTTCAGCTGACCCTTCCAGCCAATGACGCCACTCCCCCAAAGCCAACCGCACTGCCAGCAGTTCCCGGTTACCAATGTCGTAGTTCCGCTCTGCAGGAGACAAACGGTGAGAATAGAAAGCACAAGGGTGCAATTTATTGTCTTGAGGGCATATTTGAGAAAGAACTGCTCCGACACCCACCTCTGATGCATCAACCTCCACCACAAATTGTCGTGCTGGATCAGGTAAGACCAGGATTGGCGCAGTTGTAAAACGAGACTTTAATTCTTCAAACGCTGCCTGAGCAGCTATAGACCAGCAAAACTGAGATTTGGTGGAGGTTAATGCTGTCAGAGGGGCCGCTACCTGGCTGTAGTTGCGAATGAAACGCCTATAGAAATTCGCAAAGCCCAAGAATTGTTGTAGAGCTTTGCGTGAGCCAGGAACCGGCCAGTCGGAGACAGCTCTTACCTTTTCCGGATCCATTCGAATGCCCTCCACCGAAATTATGGAACCCAAGAACGGAACTGACTGGGCATGAAAAAGGCATTTCTCCGCTTTGACAAATAACTGATTCTCCAGCAGCCTCTGCAACACTCGTCTGACGTGCTGGATGTGCACCTGGAGAGAGGGAGAAAAGATGAGAATATCATCCAGATACACAAAAACAAATTTGTTTATCATGTCTCTCAGCACATCATTGACGAGTGCCTGGAAGACAGCTGGGGCATTGGACAGCCCAAAGGGAAGAACTAAATATTCAAAGTGCCCAGTGGGTGTGTTAAATGCGGTCTTCCACTCATCCCCCTCCCTGATCCGGACCAAATGGTACGCGTTGCGCAGGTCCAGCTTTGTGAAAACCCTTGCTCCCTGCAGGATTTCGAAGGCTGTTGACATCAGTGGAAGGGGGTACCTGTTTTTAATGGTTATGTCATTGAGCCCTCGATAATCAATGCAGGGACGCAAGGAGCCGTCCTTTTTTTTCACAAAGAAGAACCCTGCTCCGGCCGGAGATGAGGAGGAGCGGATGATGCCGGCTGCCAGAGAATCAGACAAATACTTCTCCATGGTCGCTCGTTCTGGAGCTGACAAAGAGAAGAGCCGCCCTCGAGGAGGCGAGGTACCAGGCAGGAGGTTAATAGCACAATCATACGGCCGGTGGGGGGGGAAGCGATGCAGCTCGGGACCGACTGAAAACCATGCGCAGATCGTGGTAAACCCCTGGAACCCCAGAGAGATCAACATTCTCCTCCTGCAACACAGAAACAGAGGAAACAGAAGGCGGCAAAGGTGCTGACACAAGACAATTAGCATGACAAGAAGACTTCCAAGTTATAATAGTGTTCTCTGCCCAGTTAATGTGTGGATTATGTAAGGATAGCCATGGATGGCCCAACACTATGGGGGTAGCTGGTGACTCAAAAAGGTAAAATACCAGTTCCTCCAGGTGGTTGCCAGAAGTGACCAGACTCACCGGCACAGTGATGTGGGAGATGACAGCTAGCTCACGGCCGTCCAGTGTGGAGACAGACACAGGATCCACTAGAGGCTGGATGGGAACCCCTTTAAGATGAGCCCATGTCGAATCCATGAAGTTGCCCTCGGCACCGGAATCCACAAGCGCAGAGCATGAATGGAGGACATTCTTGATGGACACCATGACAGGCAGCAGAGTGCGAGAGCAGAGCGATGAGGAGATGAAAGTGCCGCTCGCCAGAACTCTCCTGATTACTGGCGAGCGCTGGCTTTTACTGGACATAGTGAAGCAATATGGCCCTGCCCACCACAGTAGAGACACAGCCCTTTAGTCAATCGTCGATGTTTCTCCTCCGCCGTGAGGCGAAGTCTGCCCACCTGCATGGGTTCAGGCTCAGTTGGACCAAACTTCAATTGGGCAGCAGAAGGTAACTCAGCGGCTTCTGGTCGTGAGCCCAATAAAACACGACGCCTGAGGTCAAAACGATGATCCAGCCGAATTGCCAGGGAGACCAGTTCATCAAAACGCTCTGGGGGATCACGGGCATAAATTTCATCTTTGATTATGCCTGTCAAGCCATCCAAGAATCGTGCTGCCAAAGCCGCTTGGTTCCACTCACTGGTTGCTGCGAGTGTGCGGAATTCGATGGCATAGTCTGCCACCGATCGTCTACCCTGTTGGAGAGCTGCCAGCAGTCGAGATGCTTCCTTCCCAAACACAGACCTATCAAATGTCTTGATCATCTCCTCCTTGAAACAATGGAAGTCAAGACAACAAACATCTTCAGCCTCCCATACTGCTGCCCCCCAGTCTCGGGCCCGACCACCAAGGAGAGAAATAACGAAAGCCACTTTGGTTCTCTCTGAAGCATAAGTCTGAGGTTGAAGAGAAAAGACAACTTCGCACTGGGTGAGGAAAGATCTACAATTAGATGGCTCACCCGAGTAGACTGGTGGATTGTTAACCCTAGGCTCCAGTTGAGGAATGCGAGTAGTTGTAGATGGACCTAATCCTTGTTGAAACTGGAGACTATGGAGCTGCTCAGAGAGCTCAGCTACTCGGGAGACCAAAACTTCCACAGTACGACGTGCTGAAGTCAGCTCCTCCTCATGGCGGCCTAGCATGGCACCTTGAAACTCCATGGCAGACAGTACAGATGAATCCTCAGCTGGGTCCATTAACTGGCCAGAGTGTTCTGTCAGGAATGTCTGTATAAAGGACCCAAAAGCAGAGGAGTTCAATTCAATAAGCCTTTTAATTGAATAAGCAAAAAAGAAAATGACCCAGCAACTTGCTGAGATTCCAGAACAGATCTTGGACTTTAGCAAAAAATGATCTGAAGACTGGACCACAGGCAACTTGAAACAATACAGGATAACTTCCAACAAAAAGTAAGCTAGTCTTTGGTCCAGGCCTGGTAATGCAGGGAAAGGGCAACGGCAAGGCAAAGGATCAACTTTCCAGCAGGGCAGACCAAATCCAGAATGGCTCCAGAGAACTGGACAGAGAATACAAAGGTAACCCACAATAGACCAACAAGAAGGCTGTAAGATACTCAACACTCTGGCGAGAGAAGAAGCGAAACACCCTCAGATATAGGACCAGCAATCAGCAGAAATGAAAGGCAGGTGGCAGTAAACAGGTGAGACAACTAATTGGCAAGACGATCAGCTGTGTGAAGTTACACAGCAAGTTGGAGACAAATTAGAAGGTTGTCAGTAAGAAAAGATAGAAAACGCTGTCAGAAGAGAGAAAAAGTAAAGTTCAAACCCGGGTTCTGACAATTGTACCTTCAGCAAAAGTACAAATCTGATCCATGATGATACCACTACAGTGTCAAAACTGCTTACCAAACATTTATTTAAACTGCATTTAAGGTTTAGTTTACAATAGCTATAGTTTAATGTTTATTAGTTGTTTTGTATTATATAATTTAATAATGAATGTTGATGAGTTTCTTTAAACACATGCTTTTAAATCATGATTCATGTTTTAATATGGAAATTATTCATACAATCCCTTTGCCTTTCCAGTCATATTATGATTTATTTTCATAGATATTGTAATAAAGACGTTGTTCAACACTTTTGTACTTTTATATAAGAACAATTGTGTACCTCCATTTTAATTGTACCATAAAGGACACATAAGAGAATAATAGAGCTCTTTCCTCTACCATATAGGGTACAACTTTTACAAAGGTACAGGACTGATCCTTAAGGAGCATTATTTGT
>NC_079458.1:209349-219349 GCF_903798145.1 Danio aesculapii
TGATGATGATGTGATGATGATAATGATGTGATGATGATGTAATAATGATGATGTGATGACGATGGTAATGATGTGATGATGATGGTGATGATGTGATGATGATAATGACGTGATGATGATGTAATGATGATGATGATGATGATGAAGGTGATGATAATGATGTGATGATGATAATGACGTGATGATGATGTAATGATGATGATGTGATGATGATGATGATAATGACGTGATGATGATGTAATGATGATGATGATGATGTGATGATGATGATGACGTGATGATGATGTAATGATGATGATGTAATGATGATGATGATGATGTGATGATGATAATGACGTGATAATGATGTAATGATGATAATGATGATTCAGACTCTTGTAATACTGTGATCAAACACTCAACAATTAATTTAGTAAGAAAATGAGACACTTTCATAGGCCTAAAGATGAATATATTATAAATGATTCTTAATATAAAACTAAAGAAGAATATGAAAATATTCTATGAAAAAAATATGAAAAAAGAATGGAAGAGCGATATTTCCTATTTATCAGGAACATTTATTACAGCACCGACAGCCACAGCGGAATCAGCTCAGGCCTCTGAAGCAGAAGCAGACGGAGCACCAGCGCATGCTAAACACACGCGGCTGCATGCACACACTCACTCACACACGCACACACACACTCACTCACTTGCTCGAGATCAATCTATCAGGGTGAAACAAGCAGACGGGGGTCTCCTGCATCTACAGGGTTTGACAGAGAGAAGCGTCTCTACCTGTTGATCTAGTGCCATTTACATTGACTGTCGCTGTGTTGACTGGTGTATTCCGCTGAGCTGAGGAGATTCACACACACACACACACACACACACACACACACACACACACACACACACACACACACACACACACACACACACACGTCAGACTAGATCACATGCACAAATTCAGAGTGACCCTAAAGCAGTGGTGTCAAACTCCTGGAGTTCCAGGAGCTCTGTGCAGTTTAGTTCCAGCCCTGCTTCAACACACTCACCTGAAGGCATCAAACAAGCCTAAAGCCCTCCAGTAGTTTGGTCAGGTGTGTTTAATTAAGGTTGGAGATAAACTGTGCAGAGCTGAGTCTGACACCTTTGTCCTAAAGCGTCTGTTCACCGCAGTCTGATTCATCTGTTCTGCAGGATCTGCACCATATTTCAGGTTTCTGCAGCTGTTTACATCTATTCCATCTATATATTTAGATTTTTATGTGCATTTTAAAATATTGCATGAAGTCGGCATGAAAAAGAAGTTAAGATTAAGCATGATTTCATTCTTTGGGACCTGACTGGATCATTGGAAGATGAGTGTTGCTAACAAAATAAAAGCAGATGTCTTACAAATGGACGAAAGCTGGGCAGAAAAGAGACATGCTATGATAGCTGCGCCCAATAGGACTGATTCATTCATTCATTTACTTCTTGGCTTAGTCCCTTTATTCATCTGGGCTCACCACAGTGGAATGAACCACCAACAATTTCAGCATATGTTTTACCCAGCAGATGCCCTACTCATCACTGGGAAACACCCATACACTCCTATGTAGCACTCGGAGGAAACCCACGCCAACACGGGGAGAACATGCAAACTCCACACAGAAACACCAACTGACTCGAACCAGCGACCTTCTTGCAGTGAGGCGACAGCGCTACCCACTGCGCCACTGTGCCTCCATCATAAGACTGATGGACCCGTCATAAATAACTGATAGCCCCTCCTTAAATTAACAATTGCTCCACCCTAAAATAATGATATCCCCGCCCCAAAATTTCTGACAGCTCCGCCCTAAAAGAATGATAGCCTGGCCCAAAGGACTGATAGCGTTGATCCAAAAACTGATAACTTCACCCTAAAGGACTGATAGCTCCACCCAAAAACTAAGATAGCCCCACTCTAAAGAGCTGATAGCCCCGCCCTAATGAACTCATAACTCCGGCCCAAAAGACTGAAAACTATGTTTGTGTGTGTGATTGAGTGTATGTGTATCTGTGTGTGTGTGCATGTGTGTATCTGTGTGTGTGTGCATGTGTGGGCGTGCATGTGTTGGTGTGTGTGCATCTGTGGGCATGTGTGTGTGTGTGTGTGTGATTGAGTATTTGTGCATATGCATGCATGCATATGTGTGCTTGAGTGTGCGTGTGTGTACGTGCGTGTGTATGCATGCGTGCATATGTGTGCATGCGTGTGTTTGTCTGTGTGTACGTGTATGTAGGTGTGTGTATGTGTGCATGTTTGTGTGTGTGTGTGTGTGTGTGAGCATGTGTTTGTGTGCGTAAGTGTATGTGTGTTAATGCAATCTGAGACCGCCAGATTTACGCTGCAACACAACAAAATTCTCCAATTAGAGCAGGAGCAGGATGGGGAACAGAGGTGTACAAGCGCCTCAGGGGCCCAGATTACAGGTTAATGACAGTCGGCGCAGATAAATCCCTGTCCTGCCATGAGCCGCGCGTCTGTCTGAACAATACTGACAGCGGAAGAGGAAATACAACTGCAAACAAGGAAACAGACGTCTGCTAATGACTGATACTGAGGATGAGGAGAACAAACACAGCAGCCTAGCAGATGACGGACACACAAACACAGACTCGAGGAGGACAACACACACACACACACAACAGATAAACAGACGAACAAGACAAACAACAGACAAACCAACAGGCAATCAGACAAACAAAAGATGAACATTAGACCAATGAACAACAAACAAACAGCAGGTGACCATACAAACAACAGACAAAGAGACATACACACAGAAACACAACAGATAAACAAAAGACAGACCAACAGACAAACATCAGATGAACAACAGACAAACAAACAAACAACAGATGGTCAACAGATGAACAAGAGACAAACAACAGACAAAACCACCAGACAAACAAACAACAGATGAATTACAGACAAACAAGCAGACAAAACCACTAAATAAACAACAAATGAAGAACAGACGAACATCAGACGAACAACAGACAAAACCACCAGCAAACAACAGACAAACAAAACATAAACAACAGATGAACAGGACACAAACAACAGACAAAACTACCAGACAAACAACAGACAAAACCACCAGACAAACAACAAATGAAGAGGATACAGACAACAGACAAAAGATAAACAACAGATGAACAGGACACAAACAACAGACAAAACAACAGACAAAAGATAAACAACAGATGAATAGGACACAAACAACAGACAAAACTACCAGACAAACAACAGACAAAACCACCAGACAAACAAACAACAGACAAACAAACAACAAACAAAAGATAAACAACATATGAAGAGGACACAAACAACAGACAAAACCACCAAACAAACAAACAACAGACAAAACCACCAGACAAACAAATAACAGACAAACAAACAACAGACAAAACCACCAGACAAACAACAGACAAAACCACCAGACAAACAAACAACAGACAAACAAACAACATATTAAGAGGACACAAACAACAGACAAAACCACCAAACAAACAAACAACAGACAAAACCACCAGACAAACAAATAACAGACAAACAAACAACAGACAAAACCACCAGACAAACAACAGACAAAACCACCAGACAAACAAACAACAGACAAACAAACAACAGACAAAAGATAAACAACAGATGAATAGGACACAAACAACAGACAAAACTACCAGACAAGCAACAGACAAAACCACCAGAAAAACAAACAACAGACAAACAAACAACAAACAAAAGATAAACAACATATTAAGAGGACACAAACAACAGACAAAACCACCAAACAAACAAACAAACAACAGACAAAACCACCAGACAAACAAACAACAGACAAACAACAGACAAAACCACCAGACAAACAAACAACAGACAAACAAACAACAGACAAAACCACCAGACAAACAACAGACAAAACCACCAGACAAACAAACAACAGACAAACAAACAACAGACAAAAGATAAACAACAGATGAATAGGACACAAACAACAGACAAAACTACCAGACAAACAACAGACAAACAACAGACAAAACCACCAGACAAACAAACAACAGACAAACAAACAACAGACAAAACCACCAGACAAACAAGCAACAGACAAACAAACAACAGACAAAAGATAAACAACAGATGAATAGGACACAAACAACAGACAAAACTACCAGACAAACAACAGACAAACAACAGACAAACAAACAACAGACAAACAAACAACAAACAAAAGATAAACAACAAATGAAGAGGACACAAACAACAGACAAAACTTCCAGACAAACAATAGACAAAACCACCAAACAAACAAACAACAGACAAAACCACCAAACAAACAAACAACAGACAAAACCACCAGACAAACAAACAACAGACAAAACCACCAAACAAACAAACAACAGACAAAACCACCAGACAAACAAACAACAGACAAACCCACCAGCAAACAAACAACAAACAAAAGATAAACAACAGATGAACAGGACACAAACAACAGACAAAACTACCAGACAAACAACAGACAAAACCACCAGAAAAACAAACAACAGACAAAACTACCAGACAAACAAACAACAGACAAACAAACAACAAACAAAAGATAAACAACATATGAAGAGGACACAAACAACAGACAAAACTACCAGACAAACAAAAGAGGAACAACAGACAAACAGCAGACAAACAAACAACAGATAGTCAACAGACCAATAACAGATGAACAAAAGACAAACATCAGACGAACAACAGACAAAACCACTAAACACACAAACAACAGTCGAACTACAGACAAACAACAGACCAACATCAGGTCAGCAACAGACCAACATTTAGGACACACATACAGACAGACAGACAGACACACTGATAGATAGAGAAATAGACAGACAAACCTCCGTCTAGACTGCGGGACATGGTGTATCGTTTGCTGGAGGAGCGCTGGAAGTATGGTGCTGGCCGGACGATCTGTGAGCTGGCACGTCTGGTCTGAGCCTGCGTCCGGCCGCTGTAGCGGAACTTAGAGCCCAGAGTCAGGAACTTCTTAGGGGGAGTTTCAGGCAGCACCAACCTGCAGACACCAGGAGAACCATCAGTAGAGGCCATGCACTGTAATAAACTGCTATCTTACTGCAATCTCTTGTGTAGCTCAGCTCGATATGGTGATAATACCATACACTGTCATAAAAGACAGTCATTAGGTGATCACAACAAGAAAACTGGAGACCCTCACCACAGAGTTCTGTCTTGTTACTAGTCCAAATATCTGAAAACTCCTGAATCAAGAAGCAATTTATAGACAAGCAAAACTATTGTCCTGTTTTCAGAAAAAATGAGTCGAAATGAGGTGAGTTTTTCATTAAAACAAGTCCAATAATCTGAGAATGGCGTGAGTCTAATAATCTCGCTTTCATTTTGACATGAGATTATTTCACTTATTCATGTGATTCAATAAACGATTTTACACAGTATTTTTAAAATGATCAGGATATTAAGCATGTTTATTACCACAATATATTGAATACTGATGTGTGTGTGTGTGTGTGTGTGTGTGTGGATGGCGTGACGCTCACCTGAAAAATGTGTGATGTTCCACACACACCTTCCACAGTCTCTTGGCCGCTCTGTGGTTTGGGAGTTTAAAGCCAATTGTGCTTTCAAACTGCTCAAACTAAAGACAAAACACAGCTGATCAGTTTAGAAACACGACGTACACACAGAAACAGGCGGAAGAGTATAGAAAATACTTTCTTTGCAGTCTATGAAAAGTTTAATCAATGTTTTATTAAGCTGACCAGCAGGTGTCGCTATGGTTTTAAATGCTTGTTTTATTTATTCATTCATTTTCCTTCGGCTTAGTCCCTTATCTATCAGGGGTTGCCACAGTGGAATGAACCACCAACTATTCCAGCATATGTTTTGGCACAGCAGATGCCCTTCCAGCTGCAACCCAGTACTGGGAAACACCCATATACATTCATTCACACACACACACACACACTCTTACACTATAAGCCAGTACATACACTATGGCCAGTTTAGTTGATCAGTTCCCCTATAGCGCATGTGTTTGGACTGTAGGGGAAACCGGAGCACCCGGAGGAAACCCACACCAACACGGGGAGAACATGCAAACTCCACACAGAAACACACACTGACCCAGCTGAGACTCGAACCAGCAACTGTGAGGCCACAGTGCTAACCACTGAGCCACCGTGCTACTTTAACTCATCATATGACCCATAATCATTAATGCATTCAGATGAATTCTAGCAAACGTTCAGTTTTAATTAGATTTCTATGCAGCGTTTAGTAAATGCGAGTCGTGTACAGCAGATGGCGCTCTCACCTCTCCGGGGCGGATCTTGATGTAGAAGTTATTGCGTTTGTAGGAGATCTTCAGCACTTTGGGCCAGGCGAATCTGTTGATGCGGAGTCTGTCTCTGTAGATGAGGAGGCCTGACGAACACACGCCCAGCATGATCTCCACCCCCTCAGAGTCCTGGCAAACCATTAAATTACAGAGCCGCCAATCAGCATCTCAGTATCATGCACAAACCAATCACATTAACACACTGCTGGTGCGCTCTGAACCAGAACTATCGACAGGGCCAGACAGAATATGCAGAGGTTCTTTTGCAAATTTCAGGGCTGTGTTGAAAATCTGTGGAGGCTAATGCAAGTTTTTTTTTTTTTGCATTTACACAGTTTGACCAGCAGGTGTCACTAGTATGTGGTGTTTTGAACTCTTCAGTAAAGTATTTGGCCAAGCAGTTGTACTGTTTTGAAGCATTGGAAAGCTTCAATTCTTCCTATCCTACTTTAAATCAGAATTTTGTCAAAAATATGCCGATTCTAATGCATGTTTTACTGAGAGATTTTTTTTGCATTTACAGAGTTTTGACCAGCTGCTGGGACCAGTATGTGGAGTTTCGAACTCTTTCGAACTCTGAATTATTTTGCCAAGCAATTAGCTCGATTGTTTCGAAGCTTTGAAAAACTTTGATTCTCCCATTATTACTTTACATCGGAAGTTTGATAAAAATCGATTGATTTTAATGTATAATTTGTTCCATTTACACAGTTTTGACCAGCAGGTGTCGCTAGTACATTCATCCATTCATTCATTTACCTTTGGTGTAGTCTCTTATCTATCAGGGGTCGCCACAGAGGAATGAACTATTCCAGCATATGTTTTACACTGCGGATGCCCTTCCAGCTGCAACCCAGTACTGGGAAACATCCATACATACACTACGACCAATTTAGTTGATCAGTTCCCCTATAGCGCATGTGTTTGGACTGTGGGGGAAACCGGAGCACCCGGAGGAAACCCACACCAACAGGGTGAGAACATGCAAACTCCACACAGAAACACACACTGATTCAGCTGGGACTAGAACCAGTGACCCTCTTCAGACACCATGTCATCCCCATCACTAATCGAAAAGCTTCAAATCTACATCATAGGTCTCAAACTCAATTCCTGAAGAGTCGCAGCTCTGCACAGTTGTGCTCCAACCCTATCAAACACAGCTGATTCATATAACTGAGCTGTTCAAAAGAGTCATGAACTCCTTCATTAGCTGGATCAGCTGTGCTTAGTCAGAGATGGAGCAAAACTGTACAGAGCTGCGGCTCTTCAGGAATTGAGTTTGAGACCCATGATCTACAGATTCTATTGCATGTTTTGTTGTATTTACAGAGTTTTCACCAGCAGGTGTCGCTAAAACGTGTTTTTTTAAATGGTTCAGTGAATCAATTGTGAAGTGTTCACTGAAGTTACAAATTACAACAATACAATTACATGTGAAGTAATTATTTAGTTTTAAAGCTTTGAAAAACGTTGCTTCTCTCATCACTACTTTATTTATTTATTATAATTATTTTGTTCAGGGGTTTCACCTTTATTAGACAGGACAGTAGAGAGTATTGACAGGAAAGCATGGGGAGCAGAGAGAGGGGAAGGATCAGCATAGGACAGCGAGGCGGAATTGAACTCGGGTCACCGTGAGCACCGAAGTGCATGTGTTGACGCAGTAACCACTACACCACTGGCGCTGATTTTATGTGGAGTTGTTTAGAAAGTACAGTAACAAAATACACAAGAAATCAAAATTTACATTTGTATTTAAGGTTTACAATGCAAACTCAATAGAGCCTTTCACAAGCCTGTTATGACACGTTTAACCGTCATCAGCATCTTAAATCCTTGAAAGTTTTTAATATTTAGATTTTTTTAAACGTATGAACATTTATATGTATTTACGTATGTAGCATATCATCTTCGCTTGAAATTACAAAAACCAAATTACCACTTGTACCAGGCATTACTAATGCAGCGTCTATGGGACAGGACAGTACATTTGACGTTATTCTCTCCTCTGGTGGCCATCATCAGTCTCACACATTATTTTCCTTTTTCTGTAAGTCTTTATAACTTCATTGTGGAGTTTTTCTGTCATTATTTCAGCAAATAAGACACTAAAAAAAGCATTTGTTGTATTCTCCTATTCATTGTGCTCTAAGTTTCTGCTACTGAGAAACCCAGAAATGTGAAAAGGGTCCATTACATCCACTTGCTTGGTAAACAGAGAAAGTGCTATAATATATGTACTAAAAGATGGAAAATATGACATTACCAACTGTTTTGTACATAAATCACATTATGAAATAATATTAGTCTACTGAAATTATTATAAAAACTGAATAAATATATATTTACACACATTTACTTAAGTATATAAACAGATTGAATGATGGGCTCAAACATATATCGCTCTCTGAAGGGCCACGAAAATAATTATGACCGCCATATTGAAGTGTTTACCAAACTAAAGTGATCAAAACTGCACTGTAAAGAATGCTTCTCTAGTGCAAACATCTAAAAAATCTTAAATCAAGACACATTTTCTAGACAAGCACAAAATATAGTCTTGTTTTGAGAAATAATGAGTCAAGATGAAGAGAGTTTTTCATTAAAACAAGCAAATATTCTGTCAATGGGGCTTCATTTTGACTCTATTTCTAAGACAATATTTTATTTTTTGTCTAGAAATGTTTCTTGATTTAATCACTTTTAGATATTTGGACTGGAAACAAGACAAAACTCTAAGAGAAGCATTTCTGCAGTGTAATAACAGAATGTTCAGTTTTGCGTGAACTGACCCTTTCAGCTATTAGCTTAAACAGCTCAGAACAGAAGAGATATAGATCTATATTAGAGCTGATCAGGTGTTTTGTGTGTCATTATCTCTATTCATCATTACTGGGATCTAAAGAGTCTCTTCACTCCAGCACGGCTACAGTCATCTGCTATGAAAATACATTTGATTGCATTGGGAATCAAGAGGGATTGTGGGAGAAACGGGTATTTTCAGCACGGCTACTGTAGGAAACTGGGTCACGAACATGATGAAGACTACTAGAGGAAAACTGTGAGAATCTCATCAAGAAATACAAGTACAAATAACAGCAAAGATTGAGCTGTAAAATCAATATGGAGAAGCTCAGATCAGCACACTGCAAAACACGAGCTCTTACTGACAGTTTGAGTTTCTAGTCTAAATATCTAAAGATTCTTAAAACAAGAAGTATTTGATATAGACAAGAATAAAATATTGTCTTGCTTTCAGAAATATTGAGTCAGAATTAAGTGAGAAAACAAGCAAAATAACCCAACAAGATCATTTCTTACCTCAATGTCAGATTATTTAGCTTGTTTTAAGCAAAAACTCTCTTCATTTTGACTCAGTATTTCTGAAATTAAAACAATATTCTTTACTTGTCTAGAAAATGCTTCTTGATTTAGGAATATTTTGATATTTAGACCTCAGACAAGTCCTAAACTCAAAGTAAGAAAAGCATTTTTTTGCAGTGAAGTGCTATCATGTGTGATTATTGTGTCCTATGTGAGACCTGGACCCCCGGGTGTGGATGGAGAACGGGTTCTGCCCTCCCGTGAGCTTATACTGTGTTAAATGAGCA
>NC_079458.1:226849-304349 GCF_903798145.1 Danio aesculapii
TGTGCATCTGCATGTGTGTGTGTGTGTGTTGTCACCTCCACCACGCAGGTGTAGTCGGAGCCGTCCAGCAGTGTGATCTTGCACTGCATGTTTTTGGGTTTCTTGCTGATCTTGGCAGGCGATCGGTTCAGTTTACTGGAGGACGACCAGTGGGAGGAGCCGTCGTCCTCTGCTGAAAGCTGATTGGGTTTCCCCTGCGGGACTCCGCCCACCTCACGCTCCCCAGCCTGAAACACACACACACACACACACAGGCAGACAGGCCATGCTAATATTACATAATCATTCATTCATTCTCATCATAGAGGAAAGCGTGACTGTAGATCATACTGACTATAATCATGGACTGTCTTGTGTTTATCTTAGTGTAGAGATGTTAAAAACATCCGCTTCAGAGTGTTGAGGTGGAGAAACGTGCAGATGTTACCTGTTCCTTCTTCACAGGTGTGCTGTGGGCGGCGGCAGGAGGAAGCTGGTTGTCGAGGGGTGGGGCTGAATGGGGCGGAGCCGCACACGCCCCCTGCTGCTCTGGTTTACCCTCTGGCTCTGTCGTCATTTCAGATCAAACTGTGAGCAGAGCAGACCATAATAAACACAGCAGAAGACAAGAATAACTCACATTTGCCAAGTGAAATTATCACAGTATTTCCTCTAATATTGTTTCTTCTGGAGAAAGTCTTATTTGCTTTATTTCAGCTAGAATAAAAGCAGTTTTTAATAGTTTTAAAGCCATTTTAAGGTCAATATTATTAACCCCTTCAGCAATATTAGTGTTGGATTGTCTTCAGAATAAACCACTGTTATACAATGACTTGCCCAATTACCCTAACTTTACCCTAATTACCCTAGTGAAGCCTTTAAATGTCACTTTAAGCTGAATACTAGTGTCTTGAAGAATATCTAGTCTAATATTATGTGCTGTCATCATGATGAAGAGAAAAGACATCAGTTATTAGAGATGAGTTATTAACACTGTTATGATTAGAGATGTGTTGGAGAAATCTGCTCTCTGATAAACAGAAATTGGGGAGAATATAAATGAATTAATCTTGAACAGTAGGGTGAATAATTGTGACGCCACACACAGATATTCGATGCCGAGTGATGTTATACTGGAAGTGAACACTACCAAGGAATCTTCTTTGCCGTGTTTTGACCATTTAAAATATGTGAAACGTTCTGAGAGATAAAACTGAAGATGTGCAGGTCATGAATGAGGTCCTTCAACTAATTAAAGTTGTCCTGTAATTGCCTGATTTAAAATTAGCAGACGGTGTCACAGCAGATGAGATGGCTTTCAGTCTCAAAACCTACCAAGTTTCTACGTTTTTAGAAATATGTGGATGAAGACATGATTAACATTCACTAAAAGAGCCACTTGTAAAATTAGAGGTATTTATTAATGATTTTACTGTTTTCTTCTTAATTTATAAGAGCTGCAAATTCATTATACAACGCTTGAGACAGTTACACCACAAGACTTTAGCTCAAACATGTAAACATGCAGCAGTTTTTATAACTAGATGTCCATAAGGAAATATTTACCCCATTCATTCATTCTCCTTCGGCTTAGTGCCTTTATTCATCAGGGGTCGCCACAGCGGAATGAACCACCAAATATTCCAGCACATGTTTTACACAGTGGATGCACTTCTAGCCGCAACCCAGTACTGGAAAACACCCATACACACTACGGCTAATTTAGTAGATCAATTCTCCTATAGCGCATGTGTGTGCGCATGTGCGCAAAAGCTGGTTGTGTGGGCCAGAGATATTTTGTTATGTGGGTTTTGTCATGTGTGACAGTGAAAATCCAATGACCGGCAATTTACATGCTCAGAAACACATATTATACTGATTTTATTAACACATACCACTGAATCTCCATGACAGAGATATTTAATTCTTTTAAATAAAATTTAAGCACAATCGCCTCACAGCAAGAAGGTCTCTGGTTTGAGTCCCGGCTGGGTCAGTTGGTGTTTCTGTGTGGAGTTTGCATGTTCTCCCCGTGTTGGTGTGGGTTTCCTCCGGGTGCTCCGGTTTCCCCCACAGTCCAAACACATGTGCTATAGGGGAACTGATCAATTAAACTGGCCGTAGTGTATGAATGAGTGTGTGTGGATGTTTCCCAGTACTGGGTTGCAGCTGGAAGGGTATCAGCTACGTAAAACATGCTGGATAAGTTGGCAGTTCATTCTGTGGCGACCCCTGATTAATAAAGGGACTAAGCCGAAAAGAAAATGATGGAATGAATGAATGAAAACCTCCTGCATCTCCAGGTGATCTTTGACCTCAGTGTTGAACTTTGGGCTCTGATCTTTCAATTTGAACGCAAATATGAATGTGAGTGTTAAAAACACCATCAGATGATCTGTAATTTCACATATTTCTTCCTGTTTTACTATCTCTAATAACTGGTACTAACTAAAGCAACCTGTGTCTTTTCTCTGTGTTGTTGTTGTTTTCCTTTAAAATGAAAACAAAGTCATACATGAGATTGTGGAGTATTCTCAATTAAAGGATTGTTCAAAAATAGCATCAGATAAGCTTAATTTAATATTCATAATATTTCGCTCTGACTCCCGGGTGCAGATCTGCATATGCGCATAATGAAGGATGAATCTACATGATCATGAATATTAATGGAGGGCATTATGGGAAAACTGAGATACGCAGGAATGAAGAAGGTGAAGTTGAGATGTTTTTATATCTTTTGTAGGAGACAGACGCAAAGATCAAAGAAGAGAAAGTGAGGAAGATGAAAGCTCTTCATCACATCTGACGCCACATCAAACACAGCAAACAGGAAGCCAGACGCTGCGTTTCCTGTCCTTCATTAGAATGCCTCTTTCATTTCTCTGTGGAAGAGGACAAATATAGATTCGCCACTGAGACTCCAGCGTGTGTGTGTGTGCGGGCGCGCGCGTGTGTGTGTGTGTGTGTGTGTGTGTGTGTGTGTGATCTGAGATTGTCCTGCGTGAGCTGAATGAACAATCAGTGCTGAACAGTGTGTGTGTGTGTGTTTGTGTGTGTGTGTGTGTGTGTGTGTGAGATGCTCTTCAGACTACATTTTAAGGGTTCTGTAACTGACAAACACTAAAAATAAACCACAACACCTTAGTGACTGAACACCCTAGCAACCACATAGTAAAAAATTAAAAAACACACATTATTAAATAAATAGCAACACCTTGGCAACCACAAAAGAATAGACTAGAAGCCACTTAGAACCACTTAGCAACTGCGCTGCAACACCCTAGCAACGATCTAGTAACACAATAAAAAAAGCACAACACATATCATCAAAGGCATAGCAACACTCTGGCAACAATTGAGAAACAAACAAAAAGCCACCTAGAACCCCCTAGCAACTGCTCTGCAACACCCTAGCAACCATCTAGTAAAAAAAACTCATTATCAAATGTATAGCAACACCCTGGCAACCACCAATGTATACACTATAAGTCACCTAAAGCAACCTATATCACTGTACTGCAACACCCTAGCAACCACCTAGTGACAACCACATAACACTTCAAGAACACATTATCATATCACCAAATGCATAGCAACACACCAGCAACCACCAAGGTACTTAATAGAACCAACATTGAACATCTTAGCAACTGCACAGCAAGTCCCTAGCAACCACAAAGTAGCACAATAAAAAACATAGAACTTTAAGAACAATATCAAATGCATAGAAACACCCCGACAATTAACAAGGAACACATTAGAACCCACCTAGAACACCTAAGCAACTGCACAGCAAAACCCTAGCAACCACCTAGCAACACAATAAAAAACATAGAACTTTAAGAACAATATCAAATGCATAGAAACACCCTGGCAACTAAGGAACACATTAGAACTCACCTAGAACACCTTAGCAACTGTGCTGTAACACTTTAACAACCACCTAGAAATAAATAAAAACGCACAATACATATTATCAAAGGCATAGCAACACCCTGGCAACAATCGAGGAACAAACTAAAGACCACCTAGAACCCCCAAGCAACTGCCCTGCAACACCTTAGCAACCACCTAGTGACACAATAAAAAAACAACATATATTATCAAATGGATAGCAACATCCTGGCAGCCACCAATAAATACACTAGATGCTACCGAAAGCCCCTTAGCAACTGTGCTGCATCACCCTAGCAACCACCTAGTGACACACAACCACATAACACTTCAAGAACACATTATCATGTTCTCAAATGCATAGCAACACATCGGCAACCACCAAGGTACTTAATAGGACCAACATAGAACATCTTAGAAACTGCACAGCAACTCCCTAGTAACCACCAAGTAACACAATAAAAAAACACAACACTTTAAGAACACATATTATTTAAATGTATAGCAACACCCTGGCAACCACAAAGGAATACATTAAAAGCCACCTAGAACACCCTGGCAACTGCACAGCAACACCCTAGCAACCACCTAGCAACACAATAAAAAACATAGAACTTTAAGAACAATATCAAATGTATAGAAACATCCCGGCAACTAACAAGGAACACAGTAGAATCCACCTACAACACCTTAGCAACTGCACTACAACACCTTAGCAATCACCTAGTGATAAATAAAAAAGCACGACACATATAATCAAAGGCATAGCAACACCCTGGCAACAATCGGAAACAAACTAAAAGCCACCTAGAACCCCCTAGCAACTGCTCTGCAGCACCCTAGCAACCACCTAGTGACATAATAAAAAAACAACATATATTAACAAATGGATAGCAACACCACTAATGAATACACTAGATGCTACCAAAAGTCCCTTAGCAACTGTACTGCATCACCCTAGCAACCACCTAGTGACACACAACCACATAACACTTTAAGAACACATTATCATGTTCTTAAATGCATAGCAACACACCAGCAACCGCCAAGGTACACGCTAGAACCAACATAGAACATCTTAGCAACTGCACAGCAACTACCAAGAAAGCCCCTAGTAACACAGCACTTTAAGAACAATATCAAATGCATAAACACCCTAGCAACTAACAAGGAACACACTAGAAAGCACCCAGAACACCTTAGCAACCGCACAAAAAGTTGCTACTCCCTAGTAGTTACAACTCCCTAGTAACACAATGAAAAAACAACACTTTAAGAACACATATTATTTAAATGCATAGCAACACCCTGGCAACCACAAAGGAATACATTAAAAGCCACCTAGAACACCTTAGCAATTGCACAGCAAGACCCTAGCAACCACCTAGTAACACAACAAAAACACTTAACACTCTAACACATATCACTCAAATGCATAGCAACACCCTGGCAACCACGAAGAAATACACTAAAAAAACACCTATAACACCTTAGCAATTACACTGCAACACCCTAGCAACCACCTAGTAACACAATAAAAACACTTAACAATTAAAGAAAACTTAGTATGAAATGCAAAGCAACACCCCAAAACGCACTAGACCCTATTTAGGACACCTTAGCAACATGGGTGAAACATCTTGACAACAACATAATAATGTTGTCTGTCAACTGGCAACTTAACTACATAGCAACACCCTGGAAACCATGCTAAAACACAGCAAGAACCACACAGAACACCACAGAAAGTAAGTGTGTATGAAAAACTATCAACCAGTAACAACCTAGCAACCTAGATCACCCTAGTAACCACATAGCAACACCCTGGAAACCAGCTGCATGTTGCTTGTCTCATAATGGTGGGTTTTGCACAGGCAAACACGTCGACACCACGCACATTTCATTCAGATCCAAGTTAAAAACAGAATCTTCAAAACACGGGCTGATATCTGATGAAATGTTTTGAGCTCAGCTGAAAGCCTCCAGCAGATTCAGCTCCTGTCCTCTAATTAAAGCCGTGACTCATTAGCAACATTGGCTAATAATCCAGATTTGATTCACAGTGTGTGGAAATGTTTCTCTCACAGGCCGAGGCTGAACGCTCTGTGTTTGCTCATGTGGAACAGATGTCAGCATGCGTTTGAGCTTCTGCGGCGTCTGGAGGATTGAAATATGAAAGAGATATCCAGAGATGTGTGTGAGTGTCTCGCCGTCTGCTGCAAACATCTCTGTTATTCAAGATCAAACACTGCAATTTGATTGACAGCCATCACTCATGCAGTGAGTGCATAGCAACACCCTGGCAACCACACTATATGTTGTATATGTAAATCTGTTTGGGTAAAACCACCTAAAACACATTAAAGTGACCATAAATGAGCTTTATTTACTGCATAGCAACACCCTAGCCACACTCAAATACACTTTAAAAACAACCACCAAGCAACACAAGATCACAACAGCATATTTACTGCATAGCAACACCCCAGCAACGGCCAAAACACACTATAAAAACAAACACCAGGCAACACAAAATCACAACACTATATTATCTGCTTAGCAACACCCTAGCCACACCCAAATACACTTTGAAAACAACCACCAAGCAACACAAGATCACAACAGCATATTTACTGCATAGCAACACCCTAGCAACGCCCAAAATACACTATATAAACAAACGCCTGGCAACACAAAATCACAACACTATATTATCTGCTTAGCAACAGCCTAGCAACACCCAAAATACATTTTATAAACAAACAACAGGCAACACAAGATCATGACAGCATATCAACTGCATAGCAACACCCTAGCAACACAGAAAGGATCACCTATTACACCTAACATATTTCAACAACTGCATAACAACACTACCTAAAAACAACCTTAAATATAACCAAAAACTGGCTTTTAATTGCATAGCAACATGGAAAGAAATAACGACATATTTCAACAACTGTGTATGTGTGTGTGTGCGTGTGTGTGTGCGTGCATGCGTGCGTGCGTGCGTGCGTGCGTGCGTGCGTGCGTGTGTGATTGAGTGAGCGAGCATGTGAGTGATTGAGCTAAGCATTGTGTGCCTTTGAGTGTGATGAAACCACACTGAACTGAGCTAAACTGAACTGAATTAAACACTGTAAACTGAACTGCACTGTTTACATTTACTATGACACAATCTACATTGTAAAAGCGCTATACAAATAAAGCGGAACTGAATTGAATTGAATAAGGGGGTTAATAATATTGACCTTAAAATGGTGTTTAAAAATTAAAAACTGCTTTTATTCTAGCCAAAATAAAACAAATAAGACTCTCTCTAGAAGAAAAAATATTATCAGACATACTGTGAAAATTTCCTTGCTCTGTGAAACATCATTTGGGAAATATTTAAACAAGAAAACTAAATGTAAGGGGGGCTAATAATTCTGACTAATTCTGGTCTCAGTGTCTCTGCCGACGGCTCTCAGCCAATCAGCTGCTCCGATGCAGAAGTGTGTTAAAGAGCTTCCGCATCAGTCAGACACACACAAACCCTGATCTACAGCACCAGAAGAAACACTACACACCAGAGCAGATGCTGCACACACACACACACACACACACACACACACACACACACACACACACACACACAAACCCTGATCTACAGCACCAGAAGAGAAACAACACACCAGAGCAGATGCTGCACACACACACACACACACAAAGCAGATAAATGACCCCTGATGCATTATTCATGAGTCCAGCAGACACATTCACACACACACACTCTCTCTCTCTCACACACCCTTTCTCTTTTCCCATACATTCACATATACACACACACACAAATAAATACACACACCTCAGACTCTCACCTATCCCACACCACAACACAAAAACATACACACACACCCTTTCTTCCTCTTTCTTTCACACACATATCCCCCACAGCACACACGCTTACACTCTCTCTTACACACGCACACACTCAGAGCTAGAATGAGAAGACCGATCTGTGAATGAAGCTCATAATGACTCAAAGACACACACACCCAGTCACAGAGCTGAATTCATCTAGAAATATCCCCATTAGAGCTCTAGAATAAACCCTACATTCCACTTAGATTAATTTAGATTACACACACACGGATTAAAAATGTCAACAGTTGCAAAAATTAAACCCCAAATGACTCAAAAGCAACTAAAAACAGTGAAATAATAACAATAATTACAGATTTAATAAGACAAAACCAGTCTCAGCCTAAAATGATGATCATAATTTCACTTCAGATGATTTATATTCTGCTCCAGTTTATAATAAAGGTAAAAACATCCATCATATTACATCATAACAATAATCACACACATGCTCTCATTACTGTAGTACTACTGCATGTAGGCTTGGGCGGTAATATGGTAATATGGTATACTGCAGGATCTAAAAACAGCAACGGTGTCAGTTTAAATACCGTTATACCGTCATAAAAAACTATGCACTTATAAAGGAGAGCAGTATTAAATATTAGATATGATTTATTTAATGCCTATAAATGTGTGTGCGTGATCATCAGGACAGTGTGGAGGAGAGAGAGGTGAGGTAAGATGGCGAGGCGTGCACCAAGTGACCTGGTCTGGAAAAAGAACACAACCTCTGCAGTTTGGCTAATATGATCTAGAGGTCTGCATTACCGCTGCTGTACCGCTGGAGCCGACCAGATTTCTTTCAGTGCGGGAATACATTTCTGAATAAAGCGCAGGAGCGGTCGGTAACTCTGGTGTAATATGAACAGGAGCGGCGGTCTAACAACAGCCAGCTGTATATGTGTGTGTGTGTGTGTGTATGTATGTGTGTGAATGATAGAGAGCATGATGCTGTGCGTCGCTGACTTGGTGCTGTCTGTGTGTGTGTGTATGTGTGTGTGTGTATGTTTGTGTGTGTGTGTGTGTATGTATGTATGTGTGTGAATGAGAGAGAGTGTACTAAGGTCCATATACGGTAAGGTTGCATATCCGGTATTCAGTTTCTGAATGGTTTAGGCACAAGCCAACAGTTTGGTGACGCTGTCTGAGCCTTACATCATCTTTTCTTTATTATGCACGGTAATACCGGATACCGAGGAGGTTTGACGCTATCAACATTTGGATACCGCCCAAGAATAATTCCATGTCATTTATGCTGCTTACAAAGTCCAATATTTACACACTATTACAGTGTACAAATAGGAAACATTACAAAATATTGTTGATAATAACTAAAAACATCTAACCACATTAAAGTAATCATGATGAAATCAATCATTCATTCATTTTCCTTTGGCTTCACAGTGGAATGAACTGCCAACTATTCCAGCATATGTTTCACACAGAGGATGCCCTTCTAGCTGCAACCCAGTACTGGATACACACACATTCACACACTCATTCACACACACACACACACACACTCATACACTACGGCCAGTTTAGTTGATCAATTCCCCTATAGTGCATGTGTTTGGACTGTGGGGGAAACTGGAGCACCCGGAGGAAACCCACACCAACACGGGGAGAACATGCAAACTCCACACAGAAACACCAACTGACCCAGCCGGGACTCAAACCAGCCACCTTCTTGCTGTGAGGCCACAGTGCTAACCCCTGAGCCACCGTGACGCCCCAAGAGGCATCATAGTGGAACAGCAGATTTGTCAGCTCTTATTTCCATCTGAACAGAAGCTTGGCGTCAGACTCTGTCAGGGGTGTGACTGATCTCGTGCTCGTCTGTAATTAGCCTCCATTCTCCTGATTCTGTGGTGAAGTGTGTGAAAGAACTGAAGACTCCTGCTGAAGATCTTCACTGTGAGCTGAACATGCTGGAACGATGAATGTGGAGCACAGAGAGCTGAAGTAGAAGACCTCAGGAGGACACACACACACACACACACACACAGCTGCTGTCCATGGTGCTGAAACACATACACAGGTTTGTTTTTGTGAACTGTGGGGACATTCCATAGGTGTCCACTGTGTTTCTACTGTAGAAACTGTATTTTGTATCGCCCTAACCCCACCCTACCCCTAAACCCCACCCTCACCAGACACTGAGGACAGCTTTCTCTCTGAATAAACTCATTCTGTGGGATTTGGAAGCTTTTGGAGAAATGAGGACGTCATCAATGTCCTCATAATTCACCATCGTCTGTAATACCGGTGTTATTATACAGATTAGTGTCCTGATATGTCACAAAAACTTGTACACACACACACACACACACACACACACACACACACACACACACACACACTGCTGTCCATGGTGCTGAAAACACAAACATACACACGCAGAGACACACACTGCTGTTGTCCAGGTTCTGAAACAAACATACAGGCACACACACACACACACACACACACTGCTGCTGTCTATGGTGCTAAAACACACACACATACACAGGTCAGACACATACTGTATACACACACACACACACTCTTTCACTTTTACAAACAGACACATGCATACACACACACACACACACACAATCAATCCTACACGCACACATACACAACTCAGGCACACATACACACACTTTCTCTCTCTCACAGACACACACACACACTCACACAGACAGTAAATCCTCATCCTCTGAGCAGCAGATAAACCTCTGACCCACATTCATCTGAATGACGTGATGGATCATTTTCCTGACAGACATCATACACACACACACACACACACACACACACCTGCTATCATGTACACACACGTTTATGATCATGAATGTCCAGAACAGTAGAGGTCATCAGACACAGCATCAGCTTCACACACACACACACACACACACACACACACACACACACACACACACACACACACTGTAAAATCACCATCAGCTGCTCAGACTGACCTTCACAACTGCAGTGTCAGGAATTACACACACACACACCCGCTCATGAAGATCCAGAACACACACATTCTCATAAATATCCATATCATACAAACACACACATTTTTAGGAACATTTTAACAGACACACACACACACACTCATCAAGATCAATATTATGCGCTCTCACACACACAGACTCTCTCTCTCTCTCTCACTCACTCTTTCTCTCTCTTGTCAAGATCAATAATACATGCACACACACACATTCTCATGAAGATCCTAAACACACACACACTTGTGAAAATACTGAACACACCCACACACAAACACACACACACACACACACACGCACAGAAATTCTCTTAGAAGATCCATAACATACACCCCTGCCATACACACACACACACACGCACAAACACACACACATTCTCATAAAGATCCATAATACACAGTCACACACATTCATGAGCTTGTCTCAATCAAACACTCGGCTGTAATAAAACTCAATTATAACTCAAACACACACACACATCATCCTCATCATCAGTACAGTGGAGAGCAGGATGAAGAACAGCAGCAGCAGAGCTTTCAGCATGAATAACTGTCCTAGCATGACTGTAACTGCTCAGATGTGCTTCTACAGAGGCTGAATGAGCCCAGTACCGCTCCTGCGTCTCTCTGAGTGACTCTGGCGCTTCAGCTCATGATCTGCTGCTGCTCTTCAATCATTACGACAGAAAGACCCTCAGACTCTGATGTGTTTCTGTGTCCGCGCGCCCTGCGTGACGTCACGGCGCCAGACCGCGTGCACGCGCAGGCCACACCCACCGCATTGCAGAAGCACATAAACCGGCCCGGTACCGGCGGCGAACTTCACAAACTCCCATCATCACGTGACACCGCGGAAACACAACCATAATACAAGCGAGATAACATTAACGACACACACTGCAGTCATGCTGATTTACACACCGCCACGCGCATGTGTGTGCGTGTGTGTGTGTGTGTGTGTGTGTGATGACTGTCAAATTACACACAGATAACTCCATCTCTGTTCTAGTTATGCATGGCGGACGCACATGAAGGACACACACACGCACACACACACACACACACACGCACACACACACACACGCACACACACACACACAAAATGATACTGTAGTTTACCGTCACACACACGCTGAAGCGAAATGAACGGCTGTTTACCGGCTCTGATGCTGCTGCTGCTGCTTCCCGGTGCGCGGAGACTGACTGACTGCAGATACACACACTCACACACACTCACCCTGCGCATCACACACACACACACACACACTGCAGTCTGACCTGAGTCTCGCCGAAAAGGAGTGTAAACTCACCGGTGTCTCGCGCTGCTCCCCTCGGTCACTGGTGCCGGTGTGAGTGTGTGTGTGTGTGTGTGTGTGTGTGTGTGTGAGTTCAAATCAGATCAATGCGGCACACACGGGGTTAAAGCAACTGCTGACTCATCACTAATATCTACAGCTCAGTGTATTCATCTCAAACACACACACACACACACACGCACACACACACGCACACACACACACACACACACACGCACACACACACCAAAATCTGCATTAATATATTAAACAGAAAGCTTCAGAACACATTCATTCATTCATTTTCTTTCAGCTTAGTCCCTTTATTCATCAGGGGTCACCACAGTGGAATGAACTGACAACTATTCCAGCATATGTTTTACACAGCGGATGCCCTTCCAGCCACAACCCAGTACTTGGAAACACCCATACACACACACACACATTCACACACACATTCATACGCTACGGCTAATTCAGTTGATCAATTCCCCTATAGCGCATGTGTTTGGACTGTGGGGGAAACCGGAGCACCCGGAGGAAACCCACACCAACACGGGGAGAACATGCAAACTCCACACAGAAACATCAACTGACCCAGCCGAGACTCAAACCAGAGACCTTCTTGCTGTGAGGCCACAGTGCTAACCAATGAAACACCATGTTGGCCCACTCCTTAATAATAATGTGTAATATAACTGTGTTGTGTATTGAAAAGTTCCTCTGGTGTGAAAATAGTGAAGACACACACACATACACACACACACACACACATCAGGTGCCGCTGCTGCTGCTCTAATGCTGGACTCTGTGTGTGTGTGTTTCTCGTGCAGTGCTGCTGTCTGCTGTGCATGTTGATGAAGCCTGCCCTTCCCATCATGCACCTGCACAAGGACACACACACACACAAAGTCAGACACACACAAAGACTGACAAATACACTTACACATACGTTGGTTTTTGTGAATTGTGGGGACATTCCATTGGTTTCTATTGTTTTTATACCGTACAGCCTGTGCTGTCTATTTCCTGTGTCATTGTGTTATGTCACGCACACACACACACACACACACACACACACACACACCACACACACACACATTTTGATTTCCCTCAGCTGTCAATCACTGGTGGCCCTCTGGCTGTGATTGGCTGCTGCTCTTCAGGTTCAGCTTGACTAACACACACCTCTTCATACACTAATTATCCTGTGGAAGCAGAGCGAGTGTGTGTGAGGGAACTCATTTGCTGCTCGGCTGGGTTGTGGATGTCAGACGGGTCGATTAGCCGTAATCTGGAGCTTCTTAAACGAACTCAACACGACACACAGCAGCTCTTACTGTACAACTGATGTGTGTCCTGAGAATCAGCGTACCAGTAAAGACGAGCCTGGCGTTACTCTGTCCATTCACTATACTGGAAACAACTGACACAGTCAGAGCTCGCTTCTCAAATTATTCCCCCTGCAGTGAAATTTGTATTATTTTTCTAATATTTCCCAGTTATTGTTTAACATAACTTAAATTTTGGTGTGAATTAGAATGGTAGCATAATTTGTGCATGAATTAGCATGTTACTAGGATGTTTCTAGAATGAATTCGCATGTTTCTAGTGTGTATTAGCATGTTAACATAATTTGTGCATGAATTAACATTATTAACATTATACTAGCATGTTTCTAGCATGAATTAGCATGTCGCTATCATGGTTTTGGTATGGATTAGCATGTGAACATTATTTTTGCATTAATTAACATGTTATTAACATGTTTCTAATATGAATAAGCATGTTTTAGTGTCAATTAGCATGTTAACATAATTTTTGCATGAATTAACATTTTACTATCATGTTCCTAGTATAAATTAGCATTGCAGCTATCATGATTTTAGCATGAATTAACATGTTACTAGGATGTTTTTAGTATAAATTATTTGTTATCATGTTTCTAGTATGAATTAGCATGTTACTAGGATGTTTCTAGTCAGAATTAGCATTTGCTATCATGTTTCTGGTATAAATTAGCATGTTAGCATATTTTTTCCATGAATTATCATGTTGTTAACATGTTTCTGGTATGATTTAACATGAATTTGCATGTTAGTGTGAATTAGCATGTTAACAATTTGTGCATGAATTAACATTATACTGCCATGTTTCTAGCATGAATTAGCATGTTTCCAGTGTGAATTAGGATGTTAACATGATTTGTGCATGAAATGTTTAGTGTGAATTAGCATGTTAGCATAATAGACAATTCATGCACAAATTATGTTAACATGCAAAATTCACACTAAAACATGGTAACATCATGCTAATTCATGGAAAAAATATGTTAACATGCTAATTCAAACCAGAAACATGATAGCAAACGCTAATTCATACTAGAAACATCCTAGTAATGCATAATATGTGCATGAATTAGCAAGTTACTAGGATGTCCCTAATACGAATTAGCATTTTCCATCCTGCTTCTAGTGTGAATTAGAATCTTTGTATATATTTTTGCATGAATTAGCATGTTAGCATATTTTGTGCATGAATTAGCATGTTACTAGGATGTTTCTAGTATGAATTAGCATTTGCTATCATGTTTCTGGTATGAATTAGCATGTTAACATATTTTTTTCCATGAATTAGCATGCTGTTACCATGTTTTAGTGAGAATTTAGCATGTTAACATAATTTGTGCATGAATTGTCTAGTGTGAATTATCATATTACCTCTTATTGTACAAATAGCATGTTTTAAGTATGAATTAAGGTCTTGCTATCAGGATTTTAGCACTAAGTAGGATAATGTTCGTATGCTACTAGTATGAATGAGCATGTTCTCATGATTTTAGCATTGATTAGCATGTTATTTTTATTGTTGTTGTTATTGTTGTAATTTGCATGTTTCTAGCATAATGATGCATGTTGTTAGCATGCTTCAAGTAGAAATTAAGTTTCTTCAAGTAATAAATGTCTTTACACTTTTGCTCAGTTCAGTACGTCTATGCTGAATAAAAGAATGTATATTTAGGGAAAGTAGTGTACTCAGCTAATGAGCAGTCAGTGAGAGCGATCACAGCGTGTTCAGTGTAGGAATGAGGAGGCTTTTATTCTCCAGCAGTCTGAAACTCTTATCCATTATATAAGAGTGACGTGTGACTGCCTGTGAGTGCTTCAGAAAAGGGTTTTCACAGCCGACGTCTCATTCTTCAGTGTGAGTTACAAACACAAGGTCAATATGTAGAGTCAGTCATTACTGACAGTAATTATTAAGGAGATCCTGCCTGATGGTGGACCAGAGATCATAACTTCACTGCAAAACATCAGGCGAAGTGGGAAAGAAGAGTGCAATGAAGACAAACCTGAGAGAAAACAAGAGTAGTCACTAACAACCGAACTACAAACACCCAAAACACCCTAACAACCAAAATACAAGCACCCAAATCACACTAACAACCAAAATACGACCACCCAAAACACCTTAACAACCAAACTACAAGCCCCCAAAACACCCTAACAACCAAAATACAAGCACCCAAAACACCCTAACAATCAAACTACGAGCACTCAAAACACCCTAACAACCAAAATACAAGCACCCAAAACACCTTAACAACCAAACTACAAGCCCCCAAAACACCCTAACAACCAAACTACAAGCACCCAAAACACCCTAACAATCAAACTACGAGCACTCAAAACACTCCAGCAAGTTGCAACCAAATTATAACAACCCAAAACACTATAACAACCTATGAAATAAACTTACCAAATCACAGTAACCAACTAGCAAAAACACTCAAGTAGCAAACAAAAAACATAACAACCACATAGAAACCACTCAAAGCACCATAGTTACCTAACAACAACAACCCAAAATACCCTAACAACCAAACTACAACCACTTAAAACACCCCAAACAAACTATAACTACCCAGAACACCCATGTAACAACAAAAAACACCTTAGCAAGCAACCACCTAGAAAGCAATCAAAACACCATAGCAACCAAGTAACAACCACCCAAGACACCCTAACAATCAAACTACAACTACAAAAAACACCCTAAACAAGCAATACAGCTACCCAGAACAACCAAGTAAAACTCAAAACATCCTAACAACCACCTTAAAACCAATTAAAACACCATAGCAACCAAGCAACAACCACACAAAACATTAAAGTAACATGGCCTAAGACCCTAGCAACCACCGAGAAACCAATCAAAACACCACAGTAACCAAGCAACAATCACCCAAGGTGACACCCTAACAACCAAACTACAACTGCCCAGAACACCTAAGCAACAACCCAAGAATTCTGTTGTAGTTCAGTTGTTAAGGCGTTGAGTCTGGGTGTTGTTCAGCTGTGATTACAGTGTTTTACGTTGGTAATCTCCCTCTTACAGCACATGTTCAGTGATGTACAGACGAGTTTATGGGTGCTTCAGATCAAACACCGACTGAGATGATGAAACCATGACGATATGGCCAGAGACGGCTGTAATGGAGCTGAAATCACCACTGACTGGCCGGCCTTTGATGCTCTGTGATTTATTAATTCACTGTAATCTTCCTTTAGTAGTCATGCATGTTGCATTAAAACACAGTCCTGCTGCTGCATACAAACACTGACACACTGGGAGAGCTGATCGATATTGATAAATACAGACGAGTTTTACCATTACACACACACGCACACACGCACACACGCGCACACACACACACACACACACACACTCAACATATCCAATAACAAGACAGACAGATCTTAAAGAGACAGTTCACCCACAAATGAAAACACAGTCCTCATTTCACACACAATACTTTGAAGACGTTTGCTGAGGCATAAACAGCATTAGGTCCCATTGACTTTCATTATATGGACAATAAGACAACCTCTTTCATGTTCACAGATGAAAGAACGTCGGAGAGTTAATGATGACATTTTGTACATAAAAACACACACAGCCATCACAAGATACACACATTTACATGAACACAAGACTAATATTTAAGAATTACCCTGATTGACTATTGACATTTAGTATTTAACCTGACCCAGACTACCCTAGCAACCACTGACTACACCATAGCAACCACTCAGAATACCTTAGCAACCACATTTAAATGCATTAAGAACATCCAGGCAACCACTCTGAACACATTAGAAACCATCCATTTACAATAACAACACCCTGACAACCACTCAACACCTTAGCAACCACATAGAAACCACTAACATCTCTCAAATTCCTCATCTGTTTACAATATTAATGTTCTCTGGCTGTGACATTGGCTTCATATAAACACACAGTCATCTATTTACAGCCTCAAGATACGAGAGGGGTCTGGATGCAGACCAGTGCAATCTGAGCTGCATCCAATGCTTTTTAATGCGCTCACATAACCCCACACCTAACCCTACCCGTCACAGTGACGTCACTCACTCCACTGAGTGCAATGTTACTGACATTGCATCGCTGAGTGATGCAATCTCAGTTTGCATCATAAAAGCTGCATCCAGATACTATTGCAATACACACATTCATATGAACACAAGACTAATGTTAAAGAATTACCCTGATTGAGTAGGAACATTCGGTATTTCACCTGACCCAGACTACCCTAGCAACCACTGACTACAGCATGGCAACCACCAGCATGGCAATACCTTAGCAACCACATTTAAATGCATTAAGAACATCCTGGCGACCACATCAGAAATCACCCATTTACCATAGAAACACCCTGGCAACCACTCAACACCCTAGCAACCGAATAGAAACCACTAACCATAATCATCAGAATCAGAAAATCAGTCAGAACTGAAGAAGCAGAGCCTCCCACAGAGACAGAAATGTAAAACATCTCCCAAAGTTCTGCTGTTTACAATATTAATGTTCTCCGTCTGTGTTTGACAGCACGAAAATAGCCTGGAAGAAGCGTCAGAAGCTGTTTCATCTTCAGAGAACAACACTAATGACGAGCTGCTCAATAATATAATATAATATAATATAATATAATATAATATAATATAATATAATATAATATAATATAATATAATATAATATAATATAATATAATATAATATAATATAATATAATATAATAATAATATAATATAATAATAATATAATAATAATATAATATAATATAATATAATATAATATAATATAATATAATAATAATATAATATAAAATAATATAATATAATATAATATAATATAATATAATATAATATAATATAAAATAATATAATATAATATAATATAAAATAATATAATATAAAATAATATAATATAATATAATATAATATAATATAATATAATATAATATAATATAATATAATATAATATAATATAATATAATATAAAATAATATAATATAATATAATATAATATAATATAATATAAATAATATAATATAAAATAATATAATATAATATAATATAATATAATATAATATAATATAAAATATTATAATATAATATAATATAATATAATATAATATAAAATAATATAATATAATATAATATAATATAATATAAAATATTATAATATAATAATAATATAATATAATATAATATAATATAATATAAAATAATATAATATAATATAATATAATAATATAATATAATATAAATATTATAATATAATAATAATATAATATAATATAATA
Organism: Danio aesculapii; assembly: GCF_903798145.1. NCBI lineage: Eukaryota > Metazoa > Chordata > Actinopteri > Cypriniformes > Danionidae > Danio > Danio aesculapii. Next base: position 245,588 of record NC_079458.1, read on the forward strand.
TAATATAATATAAAATAATATAATATAATATAATATAATATAATATAATATAAAATAATATAATATAATATAATATAATATAATATAATATAATATAATATAATATAATATAATATAATATAATATAATAATAATATAATATAATATAATATAATATAATATAATATAATATAATATAATATAATAATAATATAATATAATATAATATAATATAATATAATATAATATAATATAATATAATATAATATAATAATAATATAATATAATATAATATAATATAATATAATATAATATAATATAATATAATATAATATAATATAATATAATATAATATAATATAATATAATAAAATAATATAATATAATATAATATAATATAATATAATATAATATAATATACTATAATATAATATAATATAATAATAATATAATAAAATAATATAATAATAATATAATATAATATAATAATAATATAATATAATATAATATAATAATAATATAATATAATATAAAATAATATAATATAATATAATATAAAATAATATAATATAATATAATATAATATAATATAATATAATATAATAATAATATAATATAATATAAAATAATATAATATAATATAATATAAAATAATATAATATAATATAATATAATATAATATAAAATAATATAATATAATATAATATAAAATAATATAATATAATATAATATAATATAATATAATATAATATAATATAATATAATATAATATAAAATAATATAATATAATACAATAGAATAGAATAGAATGGGCAGGCAACGCAGCGAATTCATTATTATTATAGTAAATGGCACAGTGGCTCAGTCGCACTGTGGCCTCACAGCAAGAAGGTGGCTGGTTTGAGTCTCGGCTGGGTCAGTTGGTGTTTCTGTGTGGAGTTTGCATGTTCTCCCTGTGTTGGTGTGGGTTTCCTCCGGGTGCTCCGGTTTCCCGCACAGTCCAAACACATGCGCTATAGGGGAATTGATCAACTAAATTGCCCGTAATGTATGAGTGTGTGTGTGTAAAACATATGCTGGAATAGTTGTCGGTTCATTCTGCTGTGGCGACCCCTGATGAATGAGGGACTAAGCTGAAGGAAAGTGAATTAATGAATGTGTGCGCTGTCTCTTTAAGAGCTTAGTCTACAGACCAGCATGAATCTCCAGTCATTGCTATGAGTTATGTGAAGAATGCCAAACCTAGCAACGGTAACCAAGAAGGGCGGAGCTCAGAAAACCCTCATTCCAGCTGTATCTACCTGTGTGGCATCAATCAGACCCTCTGAAATAACTCGACTGCAGAACTGATCAATCCTGAACACTCTCCTATAATTGATGCTCAATAAAGCCATCCAGAAGCTTCCATTCATCGGCATAATGAATTAATTGAATGATTGAAGATTAAGGTATCATTTAGAAGGCAGAGCCAATCAAACATAGATCTACAAGTTCATCCATTCATTCATTTTCTTTTCGGCTTAGTCTCTTATTTATCAGGGGTCGCCACAGCAGAATGAACCGCCAACTATTCCAGCATATGTTTTACACAGCGGATGCCATTCATGCTTCAACCCAGTACTGGGAAACACCTATACACACTCATACACTACGGCCAGTTTAGTTGATCAGTTCCCCTATAGCACATGTGTTTGGACTGTGGGGGAAAGCGGAGCACCCGGAGGAAACCCACGCCAACACGGGGAGAACATGCAAACTCCACACAGAAACACACACTGACCCAGCCGAGACTTAAACCAATGACCTTCTTGCTGTGAGGCCACAGTGCTAACCACTGAGCCACCGTGTTGCCCTTAACTTGTATTATTCATTCATTCATTTTCTTTTCAGCTTAGTTCCTCTATTAATCAGGGGTCGCCACAGCAGAATGAACCGCCAACTATTCCAGCAGCGGATGCTCTTCTAGCTGCAACCCATCACTGGGAAACATCCATATCCACTCATTCACACATATACACTACAGACAATTTAGCCTACCCAATTCCCCTATAGCGCATGTGTTTGGACTTGTGGCAAAACCGGATACTGGAGCACCCAGAGGAAACCCACGCCAACACGAGGAGAACATGCAAACTCCACACAGAAACTGACCCAGCTGGGACTCGAACCAGCGTCCTTCTTGCTGTGAGGCCACAGTACGACACCACTGAGACACCGTGTCTCCCTTAACTTGTATTATTTACCAAATAATACTAGATTATTACATTATCAATACTAGTACATTATACTATATCTATATATTAACAGTAGTACATTAATACTAATGCTGTACTTATAATACATTACTTATACTAAACTTGCATTTGTATTAATAAAACTGCTGCATCAGAGTTTTTGTTTGTGTTAAATTAATAATTGATTTAGAAATACACAAAAATAGATGTCTCATGCAAATGTTTAATTTAATTAGTAATAAACAAACAAAAAAAATGAAAATTAGAACTGTGTTTATGATAATGGAGGATGAATATATAATTCAGGAGGCGGAGACTGCATATCATTATTAATATTATTCAAAACTGCTTCATTACATGTTTTTAATAATAATACATTTATAAATTATACAAGAAACAGAAGTTTCATGCTTCATGTTTATTTAAATGAATAAAAGATGCACATTAGAATTCTGTTTATAATAACTGATGATGAATGAATAATTCAGAAGCAGAGACAGACAAAAATAAGTTGAAGTTAATATTTTAAAAAACTAATATTTTTTAGAAATAACCTGAGATTATTTGTATTATTCATAACTGTTTTATCATGTTTTGTTTGTTTTTAAAAATAATAAAAGATTATTTACATATATACAAAAACAGTAGTTTCATGCAAATCTTTATTTAAATAAACACACACATGCACACAAACAAATGACCATTCTAATTCTGTTTATGATAATTGAAGATGTATGAATAATGTATGAATGTATGAAAAAAAAGGTCTTTAAGTTCTTATTTCAACTTTTTTTTTTAAATAACAGGTTTCCTCTGGGTCCTCCGGTTTCCCCCACAGTCCAAACACATGTGCTATAGGGGAACTGATCAACTAAACTGGCTGTAGTGTATGGGTGTGTATGGGTGTTTCCCAGTGCTGGGTTGCAGCTGGAAGGGCATCTGCTGTGTAAAACATATGCTGGAATAGTTGGCGGTTCATTCCGCTGTGGCGATCCATGATTACTAAAGGGACTAAGCCGAAAAGTAAATGAATGAATGAACTTGATATCATTTTATTATTATTCAAAACTGTTTCATCACGTTTTTTTTTAATAATAATAATAATAATAATAATAGGCTTACAAATGATACAAAAATAGATTTTTTATGCAAAACGTTTATGTAAATTAGTAAAATAAACATACAAAACAAGATGAAAATTAGAATTTTTTCCATGATAATTAAAGATGAATGACTAATTCAGGAGGCGGAGACTGACTAAAATAAATTATGTTAATAATTAAAAAAACTAATATTTTTAGAAATAAAGTTGTATTATTAATCAAAACTATTTCATATTTTTGTTTGTTTTTAAAATAAATATTAATAGATTTACAACGATACAAACAATAGATGTTTCATGCAAATGTTTATTTAAATGAGGAAAATAAACATGCAAAAAATAAATGAGAATTTTGTTCCTGATATTGAAGATGAATGAATAATTCAGGAAGTGGAGAGGAGTCAGACAAAAATATGTTTTAATTTGATATTATTATTTTATAGAAATTATCTTCTATAATGTTGTGTTATTATTATAATGTTATAATATTATGTGCTCTCATTTGTGCTCTTATTCAAAGCAGTTTCATCATATTTTAATAATCTAAATAATACAAGATTTATCTAGAAGATGCCCAATGCCCCACAGGTCTAGAATCAGCCGTATATGCAGTGATCTGATCTTCAATCTGAGCTGTTTTTTGTTGTTGTTAATCCAGAGCAGATCAGCAGATTACAGGCTGTGTGTGTGTGTGTGTGTGTGTGTGTGTGTGAGAGGTCAGAATCAGGACACAGATGTTCGTGGCGCAGCTGTCACACTCCAAATACATCGATTATAGAGAAAGAAATATATATATAAACGAGACATGCACACACACTCACCGGGCAGAGGGTCCAGGAGCAGTCCATCAGATCAGCAGCAGATCCAAACACACACACACACACACACACACACACACACACGCACACGCACACGCACACACACACACACACACAGAGAGAGAGAAGAGAAACACAAATATGGTCACTGGAGTGTTTCTGGAGCCGGTCAGGAATGCTGCGCGCGCATCTGTGGCGTCGGGAGCGCGCACAGCATTCCTGTCTGGAATAAATGTGTCATTCAATATTAGCGCGGGTTCAGTTCCAGACATAAACATGAGCAGAAACACACACGCAGAAAACACACACACACACACACAGAGGAACCCGTGCTCGAGGAGGACAGCACTAATCAGCGAATAAACCCATTGATGAGGCTACACTGTGTGCACTGACAGAATGAACACACACACACTGATCGAGCTGAACACACACCTCTGGATGAGTGAGTTGGTCGTCGGAATCTTCTAGTCTTCTGCTGCAGGAATAATCCAGTGATGAAGATGAAGACAGAAACACAAACACACACACACACACACACACTGAAACACAGAGATGTGGAGCAGCAGCACTGGAAGAGCGCACTGACCACACCCACTTATGCTAATCGCTCTGCTGAAGGCGCGCGCTGATTGGCTGTTGCTGCCGTCACTCAGACTGATGATAACATCTGCTCTGCTGCTCCAGTCAGCACTTTTCATCACACTGCTACACATTATCTGAAAAAACTAGTCAAAAAATTCAAGAACATTTGTTAAATCAATAAGGAGGTGTTTCTGTCTTCATTACAAGCCTGAAATGAAGAAGAAAAATGAAAAAAGTCAATTTTTAACCACACAATGAAACAAAAACAACTGTAAAACTGTCAAATTTAATATTAAATAATGCGGGACATCTTTTAAAACCAAATGTTGGGTCAAATGTGGGTAATTTTAAAAATTCGTATTGAATTATTGACCCAACTAGTGATTTTCCTCATTTTTGACCCAACATTGGATTAAAACAACCCTGCATTTTTACTTTATAGTTACCAAGGAGCTTTTATTTATTATTTCCATTCAGATGAATGAACTAGGCAAAGCGAGATTATTTAAATCGTACATTTCATTCTCTATTTCAGGGATAAGTTCACAGCATAGGTTTTACGCAGCGCATGCCCTTCCAGCTGCAATCCAGCTCTGGGAAAAACCCATACAGTCTCATTAACACACACACTAATACACTATGGCCAGTTTAGTTCACACTGTAAAACCCAAAGGGTTCAGGCAACTCAAACCGTTTGAGGAAACCGATTGAAACAAACATTTTAAGTTCAAAAACGAATATTGAGTACTGTGAACTTAATCCATTTGAGTAAATAAAGCAATTTGAGCACAGTAAAACCTGATAAATGAAGAGAACCCAAACCAACTGGGTACTGTAAGACACAATAAGTTAAGGCAACTCAAACCGTTTGAGGAAACCGATTGAAACAAATCATTTGAGTTAAAAACGATCAATATGAGTACTGTGAACTTACTCCATTTGAGTTGAAGTAATGAGGTATTTAATGAACTCATTACCTTCAACACTGAGATCAACACTCTTCAAATGAGTAGAGTTAACTTTCAGTCAATTTTGAGTTAACTCCACTCATTTTATTTGATAAAGTCGACTGTTGGGTTTTACAGTGTAGGTATATTTACATATTAGACAAAAAGGGTGTGCATATTTAATATTAATGAGCGAGACTTGCGCTATCATTCACATTCACTCATCTTACTTGTCCATTATACTGACTGACACGGCAAACTGCTTATTATATTATTTAAATTCATTATTATTATAGTGGATGGCATGGTGGCTCAGTCGCACTGTGGCCATCACAGCAAGAAGGTCTCTGGTTCGAGTCCCGGCTGGGTCAGTTGGTGTTTCTGTGTGGAGTTTGCATGTTCTCCCCGTGTTGGTGTGGGTTTCCTCCGGGTGCTCCGGTTTCCCCCACAGTCCAAACACATGCGCTATAGGGGAATTGATCAACTAAACTGGCCGTAGTGTATGAGTGTGTGTGTGTGTGAATGGGTGTATGGATGTTTCCCAGTACTGGGTTGCAGCTAGAAGGGCATCCGCTGTGTAAAACATATGCTGGAATAGTTGGTGGTTCATTCCACTGTTGCGACCCCTGATAAATAAAGGGACTAAGCTGAAGGAGAATGAATGAATGAACATTATAACAGTATCCATGATGGTTCAGGGTATTCAGAACCCTTCCCATGTGTTGTTTTTCTTCTAGATTTTTACTCAGTCTTGAATCAAGCAGAATTCTCGGACACACAGTAAACGCTTTACTTCTGTTTCTTTGTCATTAACTGTGATTATTATTGTGTTGTGCATCAGCACGTTCTGCGGTGTATAATCTGTGCTGTGTGCTGAATAATCCTGCTCTGTGATGGATTAATCTGAGCTCAATCTCCTCCAGCTCAGTGAGTGTCAGATCAGTCGATGGAGGCAGGAATCAAACTCTCAGTCTGATGCAACTCCTCTGAAAACACTCGTCTGAAGCCGCATGGGCTCGCTTTTAACACTAGAACTGCAGAGGAAAACTTGACCAATTAACAATCTTTGTTGGGCAGCATAGTGGCTCAGTGGTCAGCACTGTGGCCTCACAGCAAGAAGGTCTCTGGTTCGAGCCCCGGCTGGGTCAGTTGGTGTTTCTGTGTGGAGTTTGCATGTTCTCCCCGTGTTGGTGTGGGTTTCCTCCGGGTGCTCCGGTTTCCCCCACAGTCCAAACACATGCGCTATAGGGGAACTGATCAACTAAACTGGCTGTAGTGTATGAGTGTGTGTGTGAATGAGTGTGTATGGGTGTTTCCCAGTAATGAACTGCAGCTGGAAGGGCATCCGCTGCGTAGAACATATGCTGGAATAGTTGGAGGTTCATTCCGCTGTGGTCACCTCTGATGAATAAAGGAACTAAGCTGAAAATGAATGAACAGGTGCAGATGCAATCTGAGCTGCATCCAATGCTTTTTAATGCGCTCATCTAACCCCACCCCTCACAGTGATGTCACTAGCTCCTTTGAGTGTATTGTGTCTGACGTTGCATCCCTGAGATATGCAGTTTCAGCAAGCACCATCAAGGCTGCATCATTGGGACTTAAATATGAGCATATTTCTTTCTAGCATTGTTATTTTCTTAAAGTTACAACACACAGAAGAGCTCTGAGCATTACCGTTTTCAATTACTATAGTGGTCAAAAATAACCACATGCATTTCAGAGTCTGCTACTTTTCTCCATCACTTTAAAATGCCCATGAGATCAAATCTCACACTGCAGGTTTTGTGGTGAACAGTTCATCTGTGCATGTCATTAAGAGCAAAATAATCTAAATTCAGATCTGAAAATTGTCAGATTAGGTCTGTCCGAGTTATTGGGCGTGGCCAACACGTAACCACGCCCCTCCAGCTGTCAGTTTTGACAACAAACAGAAACGGTGAGGAGGAGGAGGAGTCTGTTAGGTTGTATTAACTCTCCCTGAACACATTTCTCCATCTTTCTGAATGAAACATCTACTTTACTACATCCAATCAGCTTTCAGAAGGAAAAACAAGCCACGCCCAGTTGCTTATTTTCTACTGCGAGCTGATTAGAAATTCTTAATAATGGTTTAAAAATGTAATAAAAAATACATGACTAAATGTATTTGACCCAACGCTTTTTCAGCATGTGATTAAGCTGCCAAATAACCCAATGCCCCTTCTAGAGGATTGCTGTAGCTCTGCTGATTGACTTTATGGCCGGATTGGCCTCATTCACACTGTTGTCTGTGGGTTGTTTTTCTTCTAGGATTTTACTTACAGCAGCGAATTTACCAGAAGTCTCGGACATTCAGAGAAAACTGCTTACCTCTGCATTGCAAATGACGGTGGATAATGGAGGTCATCATATTTTCGAGCACAAATCAATACTGGGAAATCACCTGCAGCAGCAGAAGCCAGATTAGAGCAGAACAGTTGAAGAGTGTCGCCCTCTTGTGGACAGAGTCTAGCGCTGCAGGAGCCTGGCGACAATATTCAGCTTAATTAACACACATAAAGCATTCAAACATGAGTTTCTTAGGACAGCGTGATTGCAGACACACATACACAATTTTATATGACATTATAAATTATCACAGTTTTCAAATACATATGTTTCTGTGTAAAAATGATGATAAAGGTTCAAAAACAGAATCATTTTTATGTTGTATTAGTTTTATTTAATGTTATGGGAAGATTTTTGAACATTTCTCTGTGATTTGTTGCTCTTCCAGTTTATTTCTCGTAGCCCAGTTTAACTCAGCATGAGCCGCTGAACAGCAGATTCTCATCTTCATCAGTGGGTGGCGCTGCAGGAGCCGTCAGTCTCAGTGTGTATTTATAGCAGCAGCAGCAGTGTGTGTGTGTGTGTGTACAGTAACACGCAGTGGACAGATCCTCCATATACTCTACACATCTGTGTTCTGAGCTGAGGAGCTGTTTTCTGCTGTTCTTCACTCTGAGCCACAGTTATATAAACAGAGGATGACTCTTACATAACGCCATTCAGATGCTGGAGAGCTTTCCAAACCCCTTTACTAGAAATGGGTGCTTTAACCCTTCGAGGACCATGTTTATATCTGCTTTAGTGGCTCTAAGCTAACCAACAAGAGAAACTTATGCTGAGACAGATCTGAGATCAGTGTTTGAGTCTGAGACAGATCTGAGATCAGCGTTTGAGTCTGAGACAGATCTGAGATCAGTGTTTGAGTCTGAGACAGATCTGAGATCAGTGTTTGAGTCTGAGACAGATCTGAGATCAGTGTTAGAGTCTGAGCTGAGACAGATCTGAGATCAGTGTTAGAGTCTGAGCTGAGACAGATCTGAGATCAGTGTTTGAGTCTGAGCTGAGACAGATCTGAGATCAGTGTTTGAGTCTGAGACAGATCTGAGATCAGTGTTTGAGTCTGAGCTGAGACAGATCTGAGATCAGTGTTTGAGTCTGAGACAGATCTGAGATCAGTGTTTGAGTCTGAGCTGAGACAGATCTGAGATCAGTGTTTGAGTCTGAGACAGATCTGAGATCAGTGTTTGAGTCTGAGCTGAGACAGATCTGAGATCAGTGTTAGAGTCTGAGCTGAGACAGATCTGAGATCAGTGTTTGAGTCTGAGCTGAGACAGATCTGAGATCAGTGTTTGAGTCTGAGACAGATCTGAGATCAGTGTTTGAGTCTGAGCTGAGACAGATCTGAGATCAGTGTTTGAGTCTGAGCTGAGACAGATCTGAGATCAGTGTTTGAGTCTGAGACAGATCTGAGATCAGTGTTAGAGTCTGAGACAGATCTGAGATCAGTGTTTGAGTCTGAGCTGAGACAGATCTGAGATCAGTGTTTGAGTCTGAGACAGATCTGAGATCAGTGTTTGAGTCTGAGCTGAGACAGATCTGAGATCAGTGTTTGAGTCTGAGACAGATCTGAGATCAGTGTTTGAGTCTGAGCTGAGACAGATCTGAGATCAGCGTTTGAGTCTGAGACAGATCTGAGATCAGTGTTAGAGTCTGAGACAGATCTGAGATCAGTGTTAGAGTCTGAGACAGATCTGAGATCAGCGTTTGAGTCTGAGACAGATCTGAGATCAGTGTTTAAATCTGAGACAGATCTGAGATCAGTGTTTGAGTCTGAGACAGATCTGAGATCAGCGTTTGAGTCTGAGACAGATCTGAGATCAGCGTTTGAGTCTGAGACAGATCTGAGATCAGTGTTAGAGTCTGAGACAGATCTGAGATCAGCGTTTGAGTCTGAGACAGATCTGAGATCAGTGTTTGAGTCTGAGACAGATCTGAGATCAGTGTTTGAGTCTGAGACAGATCTGAGATCAGTGTTAGAGTCTGAGCTGAGACAGATCTGAGATCAGTGTTTGAGTCTGAGACAGATCTGAGATCAGTGTTTGAGTCTGAGACAGATCTGAGATCAGTGTTAGAGTCTGAGCTGAGACAGATCTGAGATCAGTGTTAGAGTCTGAGACAGATCTGAGATCAGCGTTTGAGTCTGAGACAGATCTGAGATCAGTGTTTGAGTCTGAGACAGATCTGAGATCAGCGTTTGAGTCTGAGACAGATCTGAGATCAGTGTTTGAGTCTGAGCTGAGACAGATCTGAGATCAGCGTTTGAGTCTGAGACAGATCTGAGATCAGCGTTTGAGTCTGAGACAGATCTGAGATCAGCGTTTGAGTCTGAGACAGATCTGAGATCAGCGTTTGAGTCTGAGACAGATCTGAGATCAGTGTTTGAGTCTGAGACAGATCTGAGATCAGTGTTTGAGTCTGAGCTGAGACCGATCTGAGATCAGTGTTTGAGTCTGAGCTGAGACAGATCTGAGATCAGCGTTTGAGTCTGAGACAGATCTGAGATCAGCGTTTGAGTCTGAGACAGATCTGAGATCAGTGTTTGAGTCTGAGCTGAGACAGATCTGAGATCAGTGTTTGAGTCTGAGCTGAGACAGATCTGAGATCAGCGTTTGAGTCTGAGACAGATCTGAGATCAGCGTTTGAGTCTGAGACAGATCTGAGATCAGCGTTTGAGTCTGAGACAGATCTGAGATCAGTGTTTGAGTCTGAGCTGAGACAGATCTGAGATCAGCGTTTGAGTCTGAGACAGATCTGAGATCAGTGTTTGAGTCTGAGACAGATCTGAGATCAGTGTTTGAGTCTGAGCTGAGACAGATCTGAGATCAGTGTTTGAGTCTGAGCTGAGACAGATCTGAGATCAGAGTTTGTGTCTGAGACAGATCTGAGATCAGCGTTTGAGTCTGAGACAGATCTGAGATCAGTGTTTGAGTCTGAGACAGATCTGAGATCAGCGTTTGAGTCTGAGACAGATCTGAGATCAGTGTTAGAGTCTGAGACAGATCTGAGATCAGTGTTTGAGTCTGAGCTGAGACAGATCTGAGATCAGTGTTTGAGTCTGAGCTGAGACAGATCTGAGATCAGTGTTTGAGTCTGAGACAGATCTGAGATCAGTGTTAGAGTCTGAGACAGATCTGAGATCAGTGTTTGAGTCTGAGCTGAGACAGATCTGAGATCAGTGTTTGAGTCTGAGCTGAGACAGATCTGAGATCAGTGTTTGAGTCTGAGACAGATCTGAGATCAGTGTTTGAGTCTGAGACAGATCTGAGATCAGTGTTTGAGTCTGAGCTGAGACAGATCTGAGATCAGCGTTTGAGTGAGACAGATCTGAGATCAGTGTTAGAGTCTGAGACAGATCTGAGATCAGTGTTTGAGTCTGAGACAGATCTGAGATCAGTGTTTGAGTCTGAGACAGATCTGAGATCAGCGTTTGAGTCTGAGACAGATCTGAGATCAGTGTTAGAGTCTGAGACAGATCTGAGATCAGCGTTTGAGTCTGAGACAGATCTGAGATCAGTGTTTGAGTCTGAGCTGAGACCGATCTGAGATCAGTGTTTGAGTCTGAGCTGAGACAGATCTGAGATCAGCGTTTGAGTCTGAGACAGATCTGAGATCAGCGTTTGAGTCTGAGACAGATCTGAGATCAGTGTTTGAGTCTGAGCTGAGACAGATCTGAGATCAGTGTTTGAGTCTGAGCTGAGACAGATCTGAGATCAGCGTTTGAGTCTGAGACAGATCTGAGATCAGCGTTTGAGTCTGAGACAGATCTGAGATCAGCGTTTGAGTCTGAGACAGATCTGAGATCAGCGTTTGAGTCTGAGACAGATCTGAGATCAGTGTTAGAGTCTGAGACAGATCTGAGATCAGTGTTTGAGTCTGAGCTGAGACCGATCTGAGATCAGTGTTTGAGTCTGAGCTGAGACAGATCTGAGATCAGTGTTTGAGTCTGAGACAGATCTGAGATCAGCGTTTGAGTCTGAGACAGATCTGAGATCAGCGTTTGAGTCTGAGACAGATCTGAGATCAGTGTTTGAGTCTGAGCTGAGACAGATCTGAGATCAGTGTTTGAGTCTGAGCTGAGACAGATCTGAGATCAGTGTTTGAGTCTGAGACAGATCTGAGATCAGTGTTTGAGTCTGAGACAGATCTGAGATCAGTGTTTGAGTCTGAGCTGAGACAGATCTGAGATCAGCGTTTGAGTGAGACAGATCTGAGATCAGTGTTAGAGTCTGAGACAGATCTGAGATCAGTGTTTGAGTCTGAGACAGATCTGAGATCAGTGTTTGAGTCTGAGACAGATCTGAGATCAGCGTTTGAGTCTGAGACAGATCTGAGATCAGTGTTAGAGTCTGAGACAGATCTGAGATCAGCGTTTGAGTCTGAGACAGATCTGAGATCAGTGTTTGAGTCTGAGCTGAGACCGATCTGAGATCAGTGTTTGAGTCTGAGCTGAGACAGATCTGAGATCAGCGTTTGAGTCTGAGACAGATCTGAGATCAGCGTTTGAGTCTGAGACAGATCTGAGATCAGTGTTTGAGTCTGAGCTGAGACAGATCTGAGATCAGTGTTTGAGTCTGAGCTGAGACAGATCTGAGATCAGCGTTTGAGTCTGAGACAGATCTGAGATCAGCGTTTGAGTCTGAGACAGATCTGAGATCAGCGTTTGAGTCTGAGACAGATCTGAGATCAGTGTTTGAGTCTGAGACAGATCTGAGATCAGCGTTTGAGTCTGAGACAGATCTGAGATCAGTGTTTGAGTCTGAGACAGATCTGAGATCAGTGTTTGAGTCTGAGCTGAGACAGATCTGAGATCAGTGTTTGAGTCTGAGCTGAGACAGATCTGAGATCAGAGTTTGTGTCTGAGACAGATCTGAGATCAGCGTTTGAGTCTGAGACAGATCTGAGATCAGTGTTAGAGTCTGAGCTGAGACAGATCTGAGATCAGTGTTTGAGTCTGAGACAGATCTGAGATCAGCGTTTGAGTCTGAGACAGATCTGAGATCAGTGTTTGAGTCTGAGCTGAGACAGATCTGAGATCAGCGTTTGAGTCTGAGACAGATCTGAGATCAGCGTTTGAGTCTGAGACAGATCTGAGATCAGCGTTTGAGTCTGAGACAGATCTGAGATCAGCGTTTGAGTCTGAGACAGATCTGAGATCAGTGTTTGAGTCTGAGACAGATCTGAGATCAGTGTTTGAGTCTGAGCTGAGACCGATCTGAGATCAGTGTTTGAGTCTGAGCTGAGACAGATCTGAGATCAGCGTTTGAGTCTGAGACAGATCTGAGATCAGTGTTTGAGTCTGAGACAGATCTGAGATCAGTGTTTGAGTCTGAGCTGAGACAGATCTGAGATCAGTGTTTGAGTCTGAGACAGATCTGAGATCAGTGTTTGAGTCTGAGACAGATCTGAGATCAGCGTTTGAGTCTGAGACAGATCTGAGATCAGTGTTTGAGTCTGAGCTGAGACAGATCTGAGATCAGAGTTTGTGTCTGAGACAGATCTGAGATCAGCGTTTGAGTCTGAGACAGATCTGAGATCAGCGTTTGAGTCTGAGACAGATCTGAGATCAGTGTTTGAGTCTGAGACAGATCTGAGATCAGTGTTTGAGTCTGAGCTGAGACAGATCTGAGATCAGCGTTTGAGTCTGAGACAGATCTGAGATCAGCGTTTGAGTCTGAGACAGATCTGAGATCAGTGTTTGAGTCTGAGACAGATCTGAGATCAGCGTTTGAGTCTGAGACAGATCTGAGATCAGCGTTTGAGTCTGAGACAGATCTGAGATCAGTGTTTGAGTCTGAGACAGATCTGAGATCAGTGTTAGAGTCTGAGACAGATCTGAGATCAGTGTTTGAGTCTGAGCTGAGACAGATCTGAGATCAGTGTTTGAGTCTGAGACAGATCTGAGATCAGCGTTTGAGTCTGAGACAGATCTGAGATCAGCGTTTGAGTCTGAGACAGATCTGAGATCAGCGTTTGAGTCTGAGACAGATCTGAGATCAGTGTTTGAGTCTGAGACAGATCTGAGATCAGTGTTTGAGTCTGAGACAGATCTGAGATCAGTGTTTGAGTCTGAGACAGATCTGAGATCAGTGTTAGAGTCTGAGACAGATCTGAGATCAGCGTTTGAGTCTGAGACAGATCTGAGATCAGCGTTTGAGTCTGAGACAGATCTGAGATCAGCGTTTGAGTCTGAGACAGATCTGAGATCAGTGTTTGAGTCTGAGCTGAGACAGATCTGAGATCAGCGTTTGAGTCTGAGACAGATCTGAGATCAGCGTTTGAGTCTGAGACAGATCTGAGATCAGTGTTTGAGTCTGAGACAGATCTGAGATCAGCGTTTGAGTCTGAGACAGATCTGAGATCAGTGTTTGAGTCTGAGACAGATCTGAGATCAGCGTTTGAGTCTGAGACAGATCTGAGATCAGCGTTTGAGTCTGAGACAGATCTGAGATCAGTGTTTGAGTCTGAGACAGATCTGAGATCAGCGTTTGAGTCTGAGACAGATCTGAGATCAGTGTTTGAGTCTGAGACAGATCTGAGATCAGCGTTTGAGTCTGAGACAGATCTGAGATCAGTGTTTGAGTCTGAGACAGATCTGAGATCAGCGTTTGAGTCTGAGACAGATCTGAGATCAGCGTTTGAGTCTGAGACAGATCTGAGATCAGCGTTTGAGTCTGAGACAGATCTGAGATCAGCGTTTGAGTCTGAGACAGATCTGAGATCAGTGTTAGAGTCTGAGACAGATCTGAGATCAGTGTTTGAGTCTGAGACAGATCTGAGATCAGCGTTTGAGTCTGAGACAGATCTGAGATCAGCATTTGAGTCTGAGACAGATCTGAGATCAGTGTTTGAGTCTGAGACAGATCTGAGATCAGTGTTTGAGTCTGAGACAGATCTGAGATCAGTGTTTGAGTCTGAGACAGATCTGAGATCAGCGTTTGAGTCTGAGACAGATCTGAGATCAGTGTTTGAGTCTGAGACAGATCTGAGATCAGTGTTTGAGTCTGAGACAGATCTGAGATCAGTGTTTGAGTCTGAGCTGAGACAGATCTGAGATCAGTGTTAGAGTCTGAGACAGATCTGAGATCAGCGTTTGAGTCTGAGACAGATCTGAGATCAGTGTTAGAGTCTGAGACAGATCTGAGATCAGTGTTTGAGTCTGAGACAGATCTGAGATCAGTGTTTGAGTCTGAGACAGATCTGAGATCAGTGTTTGAGTCTGAGACAGATCTGAGATCAGTGTTTGAGTCTGAGACAGATCTGAGATCAGTGTTAGAGTCTGAGACAGATCTGAGATCAGCGTTTGAGTCTGAGACAGATCTGAGATCAGCATTTGAGTCTGAGACAGATCTGAGATCAGTGTTTGAGTCTGAGACAGATCTGAGATCAGTGTTTGAGTCTGAGCTGAGACAGATCTGAGATCAGTGTTAGAGTCTGAGACAGATCTGAGATCAGCGTTTGAGTCTGAGACAGATCTGAGATCAGTGTTTGAGTCTGAGACAGATCTGAGATCAGTGTTTGAGTCTGAGCTGAGACAGATCTGAGATCAGTGTTAGAGTCTGAGACAGATCTGAGATCAGCGTTTGAGTCTGAGACAGATCTGAGATCAGTGTTTGAGTCTGAGACAGATCTGAGATCAGCGTTTGAGTCTGAGACAGATCTGAGATCAGTGTTTGAGTCTGAGACAGATCTGAGATCAGCGTTTGAGTCTGAGACAGATCTGAGATCAGTGTTTGAGTCTGAGACAGATCTGAGATCAGTGTTTGAGTCTGAGACAGATCTGAGATCAGCGTTTGAGTCTGAGACAGATCTGAGATCAGCGTTTGAGTCTGAGACAGATCTGAGATCAGTGTTTGAGTCTGAGACAGATCTGAGATCAGCGTTTGAGTCTGAGACAGATCTGAGATCAGTGTTTGAGTCTGAGACAGATCTGAGATCAGTGTTTGAGTCTGAGCTGAGACAGATCTGAGATCAGTGTTTGAGTCTGAGACAGATCTGAGATCAGTGTTTCTGTCTGAGACAGATCTGGGATCAGTGTTTGAGTAGTTTCAGACCTGACAGATTCAGACTGGCTATGATGATGATGATGATGATGATGAGATCTGGTGTTCTCCATCAGACCAGTAATGTGTCCGATCTGATCTTCCTCAAACACAGCTGTATTCTCCAACACAGTGAATAAACAGCGCTGAAATGTCTCCAGCTGTCAACACATCCACAACACATTCATTCAGTCTCTAAAGCCTGTAATTATTTCTCAGCCCTCGTGACATTAGTTTATCACACGTACACAAAGACTAGAAAAACACTGAGCACACAAACACATCAGCAACCATTCAGCAACGCTCCAGCAACCCATGACACCCATCTCAGGGAAATATATGTAGAGCTAATAAAAAGCTACATAACTAATGTTCTTAATGTAAAATAATCTGCCAACAGGGTGAGAAAAATAATCTGGTTTTCACTAGAGAGAGCATTACTTCATTTACCACTCTGGCAGATTATTTGACTTGTTTTAATTAAAAACTCACTTCATTTTGACTCGTCATTTCTGAAAACAAGACAACATTTTTCACTTGTCTATAAAA
The DNA here is from genome assembly GCF_903798145.1 of Danio aesculapii. Classification (NCBI taxonomy): domain Eukaryota; kingdom Metazoa; phylum Chordata; class Actinopteri; order Cypriniformes; family Danionidae; genus Danio; species Danio aesculapii. Next base: position 262,210 of record NC_079458.1, read on the forward strand.
ATGCTTCTTCATTTAAGAATTATTTGATATTCAGACTAAGACAAGACACAAACTCTGAGTAAGAAATGCGTTTCTTTGCAGTAGTGTGTTATTAAAGTGTGTCTTGTTAGAAACACAGCTCTGGAAAACACAATCAATCCCTTCAGATTCCCACAGCATGACGGTGGCTAATTTACTCTTACTTTCTTCAGTAAATCCACTGCAGGATTCCTGTGTAATTATTCTAATGACGTCAGACTCATTACAGTATTACAGCTCTGAACAGAACAATACTTCACCTGGAGCCGGAGCCAAACGCTCTGAATACAGCAGAAGATAAAACACACACCACCAGCCAAACCTGCAGAGCTATTGATCACAGAAACACACTGAAGATTCACTGAAACACTGAGAGACTGGAGTGTGTGGAGACCATCACACAGAGCTGAATGTACAATTATTACAATGCGAAAACTCTTCACTTGATTTGAACTCTTTATCAAGGCAAATAACTACATACATTCACCGGCCACTTTATTAGGTACACCTGTCAACTGCTTGTTAGCGCACATTTCTAATCAGCCAATCACATGGCAGCAGCTCACTGCATGTAGACATGGTCAAGACGATCTGCTGCAGGTCAAAGTGAGCATCAGAATGGGGAAGAAAGGGGATTTAAGAGACGCTGAACGTGGCATGGTTGTTGCTGTCAGACGGGCTGCTCTGAGTATTTCAGAAACTGCTGATCTACTGGGATTTTCACGCACAACCATCTCTAGGGTTTACAGAGAATGGTCCGACAAAGAGGAAATATCCAGTGAGCGGCAGTTCTGTGGGCGCAAATGCCTTGTTGATGCCAGAGGTCAGAGGAGAATGGCCAGACTGGTTCCAGCTGATAGAAAGGCAACAGTAACTCAAATAAGCACTCGTTACAACCGAGGTCTGCAGAAGAGCATTTCTGAACACACAACACATCCAACCTTGAGGCGGATGGGCTACAGCAGCAGAAGACCACACCGGGTGCCGCTCCTGTCAGCTAAGAACAGGAAACTGAGGCTACAATTCACACAGGCTCACCAAAACTGGACAATAGAAGATTGGAGAAACGTTGCCTGGTCTGATGAGTCTCCATTTCTGCTGACACATTCAGATGCTCGGCTCACAATTTGGCCTCAACAACATGAAAGCATGGATCCATCCTGCCTTGTATCAGCGGTTCAGGCTGGTGGTGGTGGTGTAATGGTGTGGGGGAGATTTTCTTTGGGTCCATTAGTACCAATTGAGCATGGTGTCAGCGCTACAGCCTACCTGAGTATTGTTGCTGACCATGTCCATCCCTTTATGAGCACAGTGTCTCCATCTTCTGATCTCAGACTGGTTTCTTGAACATGACAATGAGTTCACTGTACTCAAATGGCCTCCACAGTCCCCAGAGCTCAATCCAATAGAGCACCTTTGGGATGTGGTGGAACGGGAGATTGGCATCATGGATGTGCAGCCGACAAATCTGCAGCAACTGTGTGATGCTATCATGTCAATATGGAGCAAAATCTCTGAGGAATATTTCCAGTAGCTTGTTCAATCTCTGACACCAAGGATTAAGGTGGATCTGAAGGCAAAAGGGGGTCTGACCCGGTACTAGTAAGGTGTACCTAATAAAGTGGCCAGTGACTGTATGTCAACTTCATTAATATTAACTATAATATAATTACTTTAAAAGTTATAAAAGTTCAAAATTAATGTAATAAACCCCTGTAAAACTGTTTTCCTCCAATGAATATTTCAATGATTGACCAATACAAATTGATTGCACCATTTTCTTTTGCTGGCCAACAGTGCTTTACAGTATTTCATCATAACATGACAATAATATTACAGCCACATCCCTGTCCATAAAGACACACTTCAGAGTCTAGTGTATGGACATATTCAGCTGATTTTTAAGAAAGAGCCACTGTTGATTAATCTTTAATAATCCACCCCAAAATCTCCTCAAGACATTTTAAATGGACGTTACATTTGAGACAGTACTGAACGAACCACTCCGCTAGCTAACGTCAGGATAATTCGACTCATTGAAGTACAAACTAAGTAAAAACCGACAGCATACAAGTGTAAGATAACATTTCAGAGGCAAAATGCAGACATAAACATTTCCCACACAAGCAGGGAAGATTTCAAATGAGATATTGCTATCAGGTCAATTTCTAAAAAACAATAATAATCAGTAATTTGCTGGTTTAAAAAAAGTGCATGTAGACGAACGGTATAAAACATGCTGCTCAGACAGCCGAACGCCACCGATAAACGAAAAACAGCCACAGATAATCTACTACTGGAAGTTATTTTGTCATCTAGTGGAGCATAGCTGTGCTATCATGCTGAAAGTCTGATCTCTCCCAGATTTTTGCTTGAGGAAACAATAATCAATCGAATGTATTGGGACTAACGTATCGACAACGTTTCAGGCTACGTTTTCATTGCTTTTTAAAGGCCAGCCCTGCAAAAAAAGCTTCTTTACTCAGAGTTTTTGTCTTGTTTTTAGTCCAAATATCTGAAAAAGCTTAAATCAAGAAGCATTTTAAAGACAAGCAAGAAGTATAGACTTGTTCTCAGAAATAATGAGTCAAAATGAAGTGAGTTTTTCTTTAAAACAAGCAAAATAATCTGATAATGTTTAGATATTTGAACTGAAAACAAGACAAAAACTCTAAGAAAAGCATATTTTGCAGTGTGACCTTGCTGTGCACTCATGATTATCACCGTTCAGCAATATTTTAGCATTCAGAAATGCAGGAAAAGATTTGGTCATGCAAATTCTTCAAGTGATTTCCATACACCTGTGTTTACGCACATTTTGGATTTACTGACAAAATGCACACAATCAGAGAGGGAAATTCAAGACCTTCCTCCATACATTTAAGAGCTTATAACTAGGCATGGGACGATGACTGGTTTCAAGGTTTACCGTGGTTTGGTAAAGTTAAGGTTTTAATACCGCTAAAATGTTCTGTTATACCGTTCCCAAGCTCTGTGTAAATCTGTGTTTTTAAAACCAACTAAGAGAGCAGAAGTCAATGATTTATTTGAACTATTAGCCTGACATGTATACTCATTCATTCATATTCTTTTAGGCTTAGTGCCTTTATTAATCTGGGGTCACCACAGCGGAATGAACCGCCAACTATTCCAGCACATGTTTTACACAGCGGATGCCCTTCCAGCCACAACCCAACACTGGGAAACACCCACACACTCTTGCACACACACTCACATGCACTACGGCCAATTTATCTTATTCAATTGGACATGTTCACTGTGCCTAAATGTTTCTTTAAATAAAATTAATTATGTTCAATGGGGAAAAAGTTTATTTGTGTTTGTTTATTTTACCCAGACATTAAAAACAGAACTTATTTTAGAGCAGTAATCACAATACCGGGATACTGTAATACAGTGAAACCATGGCTTTTTTATCCAAGGTTATCATACCATCAGACACTTACACCGGCCCATGCCTACTTACAACCACTTTAGGTTTCAACTGGAAACACTGGCGAGATTTTCACTTACAGTTTATTTACTAAATATTAATGTAAGAAACTAATTCAAAACTACAACATTATGCATATACTGAATAAAAATCTAGTAAATCTAGCTAATTCAGCAGGTTGGCGCCTTTAGAGCTACAGAAATAATGGTGTTGCCTTGATTACTGCAGTAAACAAAGCAGCAGGATGTCAAATCTAGCAGGATTTCATAACCTACACAGCATCCTGACATCCGCAGATTTAATTTAGGTAAACTTTACCATACTACCATATATTGCATAATCAAAACTGATATAAAATTTAATACCTTGCAAAATAGCTTCTAAGACTTTTTAATACTTATTAGGAGCCTTAAATTTCTCTACATTGATTTATCAACTTTAAATGCTTTTTAAGACCCTGATTATGCACAGGGACTTTTCATTTTCTGTAGGCCAGCTCAAGCCCTTCTGGTAATCTGTCATGTCATTATAAAATCGCTGTATTTAAGATTTGGTTTCTTTAAAAATCAATAATCCTCACTTTCTGATTGAGGTGTGATATAAAGTGTGTCTCAACTGAAGATCTGCGTTCAATTCCATTATCCTGCACCATGTCTTCAAAATATGGACTTTCAATGGAGTTTCTGTGCTCGCCCACTGACGCTACTTGTTTTCAACTTGTTTTACACTTGAATAACTAAATGAATGCTTGACATTGTGTCCTACAACAATATTCCAGCGGTAAGCGATTTGTCTGTCTGAACCAAACACGACGGAAACATTTAAACAGCAGCCACTGCACTCATGATGAAACGGCAATGGCTTTTAATCTACTGAATCTATATTAATGCTCTTTAACATTATTAATAGGCTACTGAGTGACTGATGTTGTTAGTTTGCACTGAATTCTGACTTTCATTTTCAAAGCATCTGCTAGCTATTATATTTTCAAGATCTGAGGTGGCAATACATGTCACGCAAAATGTGTTTAAACTTACATGGGGAGAATTTATCACTGAATAAAGAACATAATCAGCACCTGAGGTGATCTTTATATATAGTAGATGATGTTGTTTTGTCGTGATGTCGCGGAAATAGAAAATGTAGTTTCTAAATAGAAATTTCGCAGGATGGTTAGCACAAAAAACTCCTTTTAAAATGTAAAAGAGAGCTTTTATTGTGTTGCGGCGTCATGTGTAGTTAGGACACGGTGTGAGTCTATTCAGCTGATTATATTTAAATTAAATCACATTATCAATGCTGTATAAGCCATCTTATAAAATTGAAAATAGTCACATGATTAACGCTTCCCTTCAAGCTTATCGGTGGCTGAAAAACTCTCGCATAAATCCCATTCCAGACTGTGCAGATTCCGAGTATCAAAACTGAATTTAGCCTGTGAAAAACTGCTAACACTTTACTAACGTGCATCTTTAGTTTCATAACAGACTATCAGCCAAGAGTCTTGAGCGAATCGCCACAGAACCCAAGCTAAATTTCCATACTGTCCATTTCCACGTCCTCCAAAGTAGTGTCCGATTGAGAAACCATCAGGAGTTTCTGTTTCTTTGAATACTGTCTGACCGCTCCGCACTCAGATTGAAGCTCTTGGTCCTTTTCCAAAACCTCGACTGAACTCTCCCGACTGAACGTGGACTCGAAGGATTCACCGCCGAGACCTTCGAGTTTGGTGTATCCTCCGCAGCTAAGACCTTCGAGTCGAGGACAGCTGAGACGCCGCGACCGTACCTGCTGTCGCTCCGCAGGAGTGGGCGAACAGATATCCTCATCGATTGATCTTGAATAATCCGACAATGCGCTCAAAGAAAGGTGCGATCCGGTAGCTTTGTGGCTTGGCGAACACTGCGTGAGCAGCTTCACCTGCGAACCCTGCAGCGAAACTCGAGGTGCTCCCTGCAAACTTCCACAGCTTCGGTAAACCTCCAGTGAGTCCTGCGGAGGCTCCGGATGAGTTTGCGCAGACTCTACTTTGGCTTTCGTTATGCTTCGAGACGCTACCAGATCTTCCAGACGCCTGCAAATGGCTTCAGCGTCCAAAAACTCTCGTTTAGCCTCTCCGGTTTTATCCGAGCCTCTCCTCTCTGATGTTCCTCGGTTGTTGAGCCTCATCATTGGTAGAGTGAATGCATTGACCGAAGTGGACACGATGGTTCTGGCTTCCCATTGCTTTAGCTCAGGCTTCTGATCTCGATATATGCTGTAGACGGTGTCTGTAAAGCTCTGCTTATCCAATGACGATTGATTGGTGGAAGGACGTCGTGATGGGATCATGCTACCAGTGTCATGTCGACCAGATCCCGGAGATGGCCAGGATCCACCTTTATGGGGTGAAATGTAGGATTTGGTGTCTTTCGATTGGCAGTAATTCACGAACCCGTTCAGTGGTGCTGGCTCCTTGGTCCGCAAGCTATGAATGTCAATCACCGTTGAGTAGATGTCTCTGAGGTTGATGATTTTAGTCTTTTTATCTCTGTTTTCGTGAAGTACTGCATTGGCACAAATGAACAGGAAGATCCCGATGCCCATGATCAATGGTCCGAAGACTTTCAGCTTGTCTGAATACAAGTATCTGTTAATAAACGCAGCAAATGCTCCGAGCTTAGGCGGATCCAGCTCAGTCGTCCCATTGGAGCCATTAAAGTCTTTATCGAGTAGCTCCCATCTGATGCTAACATTGACTAATTCCCGTTCTGTGGTGCCGTATGTCCTCGGAGAGCTCACAGTGTTGATCAGGCCTGGATAGAGAGGACTCTCTTTAGGCCAATAACCCAACACAGCCATAGCAATGCCAACCAGCAGCACCAGAATCCCAACGGCAGCGACCAGTCCGGAGACGGAGCACAGCTTTAGCTTCCCTTTCACCACCACCACCTCATTCTTCCTCTTTTTCTTGGCTTTCCTCTTGCGCTTGTTCTCGGCGCGGTTCTTTGCGCGAAGGGAGTCCTGTCTCCTGGCTGAGATCCGCAACAGACCCCCTGTGGCAATCATGATGGCGCTCAATTAATCATCCTGGAACAGAGAGAAAGGGCATTAGTGTGGGCAGAAAACGGCATGAGAGATACACACAGTTCAATATACTCACACAGTCCAATGTTTTCATGTTTTATGAACTCTCTCCATTAGCTGTAATGATGCTTATACTGTAGACTGTATTTTCTGTCATCAATTTTACTCTTAATCTCAACCCTCAGAAAAAACAATCTGCATTTATACATTTTCAGAATACTGCAATCTGTCCCATTATGAGCTGTTTTCCTCATGGAGACCAAAAAAAGAAACATTTACTGGTTTTGCTATACTTGTGGGGACATTTGGTCCTCATAATGTGTTACCAGTACACACATATGTTGGTTTTGGTGGGTTTACTCTCCATACACTGCCAAAAAAAAAAAAAAATAATAAAAATGAATAAATAAATATATAAAAATATTATTTATTAAAAAAAAAAAAAAAAAAAAAAAAAAAAAAAAAAAAAAAAAAAATATATATATATATATATATATATATATATATATATATATATATATATATATATATATATATATATATACAGACACACACACAGTTGAAGTCAGAATTATTAGCCCCCTTTAGATTTTTTTTTTCTTTTTTAAATATTTCCCAAATGATGTTTAACAGAGCAAGGAAATTTTCACAGTATGTCTGATAATATTTTTTCTTCTGGAGAAAGTCTTATTTGTTTTATTTTGGCTAGAATAAAAGCAGTTTTTAATTTTTTGAAAACTATTTTAAGCTCAATATTATTAGCCCCTTTAAGCTATATTTTATTTTGATAGTCTTCAGAACAAACCATCGTTATACAATGACTCGCCTAATTACCCTAACCTGCCTAGTTAACCTAATTAACCTAGTTAAGCCTTTAAATGTCACTTTAAGCTGTATAGAAGTGTCTTGAAGAATATCTAGTCTAATATTATTTACTGTCATCATGGCAAAGAGAAAATAAATCAGTTATTAGAGATGAGTTATTAAAACTATTATGATTAGACACGTGTTGAAAAAAATCTCTCCGTTAAACAGAAATTGGGGCAAAAAATAAACAGGAGGGCTAATAATGTGTGTGTATTGTATAATATGTTTAAATATCTAAAAACTCAAATCAAAACTTAAATCAAGGAGTATTTTCTAGACAAGTGAATAATACTGCGTTGTTTTCAGAATTAACCAATAAGATAATCTTATGTAAAAACAAAAAAAAAAGATTCTTTTGCTTACCCAATTGGTAAAAAAATCTCAATTTTAGTATATTATTTGGGAATGGGAGACGAGACTCTGATTGTTTTTTAGCATGTTATGCTCAAAACACTCCCAGAACTCATTACTGAACTCACCACCCTGTTAGACCATGTGCCGGGGTGCAGATTTATCCATCCTAAAAATGGTGGATTTGGACACACCCTTAACACCTTTGCACCATGCACTTTAGACTTTGGGCCTAGATTGTTAAAATAGAGCCCAGTATGTTTTGCTTGTGTAGAAAATGCTTCTTGGTTTAAGAGTTATTTAGATATTTGGACTAGAAAGAAGACAAATAATCTGCCAGTGGGGTAAACTAAATAATAGAGTTTTTGCTTTGAAAAATGATGATTTGACTTACCACACTTGTCATATACAAAAAATATACCTGAAGCACAGATTTCCATAAATACTCATCAATGACGGGGAAGTGTTTTGTCTTAATTGATGAATTATCTCCACTGATGAATGACAGCCAATAAGAACACAGCATATTTTAAAGAGACAGGCAACAAAACAGTAGTGTGTTTAAAATAAACAGTATTAGGCCTGAACCAGACCTTTGACCTGCTTGCGTGAGATAAAGTAACCTCTCTCGGCTGTTACAGCGATTCTTGTGGATCCACACATAAATGAGCGTGTTACTCTGCAGCATGAGTTTTCTCCATCACGTCTATCATGGATCAGCTGTGGTACCTGTGCATTATAGACTGTAACCGCAGCCGTCTATCCGTAACCGCATCACTCATTATAATACCAAGGCTGCGCTTACAGTTAGAGCCAATCGCAGCCCTTTCTGTTGAGTGCGGGAACACAATGACCAATCACAGGTGTTTAAGAACTCGCTGGACAACGCTCAAAATCAAGCCAGATAATACATTTATTTAAAAATACATTTGTTTGCTATAAATGCTCGTGTTGTTCAGTGCATGTCCTTCAGTTTTGTTTGATATATTCAATAAGAGTGTTTTCTTTGAGCAGGTAAAATTAAAGGTACAGCTCATTTATCTGACTGCTTGTATTAAAGGACAAAACTGTATTACAAATGATATATACATTTATAAATTCATTTATTCTTATTTTTTCTAGCTTAGTCCCTTTATTAATCAAAGGTTGCCACAGCAGAATGAACTGCCAACTTATCTAGCATATGTTTTACGTAGTGGATGCCCTTCCAGTTACACACTCACACACTACGGCCAGTTTAGTTGATCAGTTCCCCTATAGCGCATGTGTTTGGACTGTGGGGGAAACCGGAGCACCCGGAGGAAACCCACACCAACACGGGGAGAACATGCAAACTCCACACAGAAACACCAACTGACCCAGCTGGGACTTGAACCAGTGACCTTCTTGCTGTGAGGCAACAGCGCTACCCAGAGCCACTGCGTCACCCCTATTAATAAATGATACCGTTTAATACAAGAATTCTTGTGCTGTGAAGTAAATCTAAAATTGTGTAGGATCGTCAGTGCACCATGAATGTGATGAAATCAATATGAAAAATGTAACACAATCTAAATGGAGATTTTAAAGGTTATATATAGCTATATATAAGAGTTTATATATAACTTATTTAATTGATTTTAAAATACTGTCGTTATTTTCTTAATTTGTCATGAAAACTGACAACTTTATTGGAAAAATGGCTTTAAATAAACAGTAGTCTACTTATAGTATACCTTGTGATTATGCTTGGTCTTTCTTTGGTGCTATTAAAACCGCCACATCAAATATAATATAGTCCTTCTTTATAAAATATTGAGTCAAATTAATTGAGTTTTTCCTTAAAACAAGCAAAATAATCTGTCAATGGGCTGAGTAAAATAAATGTGTTTATTTAAAAGAGAAAAACAAGATTATTTTGCTTGTTTTAAGGAAAAACTTCTTAAAGAAATACTTCTTGATTAGGGAATTTTTAGATATTTGGACTAGAAACAAGACAAGTGCAGTTCTGGTTCCTGCTGTGAATATGTTGAATGCAAGAGAATAAACACAAGTGAATCTCAGTGTCACCGGACTGTAAAGGCGAGTGTGTTGGCATTCCTGTGAGCAGTATGTGTGTGTGTGTGTGTGTGTTACACAGCAGATGAACAGATCAGACTAACAGAAGCGGAGTGTGAGATGGAGACAGATGACATGATTCAGACTCCTAACACCATGATGAAAAGCATCTGCTCGTTCTGTTTGGTGTTGAATCGACATAAAAGCTGATTCTGTCACAAACCGTGGGAAGTATGCAGGAGAGAGAATTTAGGGCTAACAGATGAAAACAATCTTGTTTCGTGGCACAATATTAAAGATGAACTCTGAGTGAATGAAATATTAGAAGTGAACATCATTGTCAATCAGTGGTTCACTTACTGATGTCAGCCAGAATATGGTGTGAAGAATCAGGTCAAATAACAAACGTAAGCATTACACAAATGAACGTTCATTTATTTACTCAGTTTCTTTCCAGCTTAGTCCCTTTATTTATCAGGGGTCGCCACAGCAGAATGAACCACCAACTTATCCAGCATATGTTTTACACAGGAGATGCTCTTCTAGCTGCAAACCAACACTGGGAAACACCCATACACACTTGCATTCACACAAATACAATATGGCCAATTTAGCTTTATCAATTCCCCTATAGCGCATGTGTTTGGACTGTGGGGGAAACCGGAGCACCCAGAGGAAACCAGTGACCTCAAACCAGTGACCTTCTTGCTGTGAGGCGATCGTGCTACCCAGTGCGCCATCGTGACATCCCCAAAAATGAACTTATTATATTGTGATATGAATACAATTTGAGCAGATGACTTGAAGAGCTCTATTTGGAATAAAATCATTACCTTTGATTGGAATAATCTTGCATATATGAATGAACAAAAGAAATTGTAAGAATAAATAAATAAGATAGAGCAAAGATAAAAGTGAAATAAGTAGTCAGATATTCAGGTACAGTAATACGATACGATATTATCATGATATTTTGCCCCTGATGATGATATTTCATAAGAAAACCATCCACAATATAGCACACCGTAAAAATTAAAAACTTAAACAAATTACTTGGACGTGTTACAATTAAATGAATTAAGTTTGACAAACCTAATTTATGAGTTTTCAGTTATAAATTAAGTTAGTAATTTGCGATGGCCCGTGACCCACAAGTTCTCAAAAATTGATGGCCTCGTCCCGGAAGTGTAAAAAAGGATGGTTTAATTACAAGGATAACGTAACACAGTCCAGTGAAGATAAATGTACAGTGACCTATTTCCCAAAAAGGTATGTACAACAAAAAAACAAAAACAAAGTAACAACTCAAATAAATAAAACAAAATACGATATATACAACACAAAACAATATATTAGAGAGAAACTTATCTACATCACACAGACACTAGATAACAGGGGGGGGGGATTGCTTACGGTTCTGCCACAACACACTCGCTAGCCAGGTAAACTGACCCCGTTTCTGAGTCTGCAAACTCCACACAGAAATGTCAACTGACCCAGCCGGGACTCAAACCATCAACCTTCTTGCTGTGGGGCGATCGTGCTACCCACTGCGCCACCCTGATGCCCAAAGAACTATTATTATTATAATATTAACCTGAGAAGGAAATTATTTGTACTGTCTTGTGTGTGCTGTTCCATTCTTCTCTAAAATAAATTACTAAAACTTGTTACAAACTTAATTTATTACTGAAAACTGTCATAAATTAAGTTTGTCAAACTTAATTAATTTAATAGTAACAAGTTGAAGTAATTTAAGTTTTCGCTTTTTACAGAGAAAGATATTTGTAGATGAAGAGAGAAAAATGCATCAAAAAGTTATAAGATGCATTTCTTTTATCAACAGCAAATATATTTCTTAGTATTGCAACATAGATATATGTTCAGGCAGCTCGGTGGCGCAGTGGGTAGCATGATCGCCTCACAGCAAGAAGGTCGCTGGTTTGAGTCCCGGCTGGGTCAGTTGGTGTTTCTGTGTGGAGTTTGCATGTTCTCCCTGTGTTGGTGTGGGTTTCCTCCAGGTGCTCCGGTTTCCCACACAGTCCAAACACATGCGCTATAGGGGAACTGATCAACTAAACTGGCCGTAGTGTGTGAGTGTGAGTGGAACAGTGTATGGGTGATTTCAAGTGTTGGGTTGCGAATGGAAGGGCATCCGCTGTGTAAAACATATGCTGGAATAGTTGACGGTTCATTCCGCTGTGGTGACCCCTGATTGATAAAGGGATTACGCCTAAAAGAAAATGAATGAATGAATATGTTTGATCTGCCATTACGAGAAGCACCACCTCATGCATATCGCTATCTTGTCCTGCCCCTATTACTGAATAATCAAATGTAATGTAAAATGTAAACACTGCACATTCTAATCTCAACTCCACAATGCAGATGCTGCGATGTGACTATTGCCAATGCAAACATTGCGATATTGATGCTGAAACAATATATTATGCAGCCATACACCCCATACACACAACCTCTTAACTTTCTGATTTCATAAAGCTGCTTCATAACAATATCTTATGTGAAATGTACCATACAAATAAGCTTGAATTGAACAAAGAACCTATCTGCTATATATGAATATGCATGATTCAAAGGGCCTAAAGGGTCAGGTTCAGATATATAAAACATGATTAGTGTGGTATTTTGAGCTGAAACGTCACCACACTGTAGGCACATCAGACACTATTTTACATATTGTAAAAGAGGGCATTGTAGGTCTCCTTTAAATAACCTCTTATAGATTGAGATTTATTATCCTGGATCTGGATACCCGGGGTCTGAAGCACAGCACCCAAACCGAGCCTTATTAGAGTTTACTGAGTTCAGATATGTGATTCACTGTGCGCTTATTTCATGCTCTTAATCAAACAGACAGAATATATTTTGCGGTGGCCTTCGTGAACCTGCTGTTCTGCAGTGGAGGCTAATAATTTATGGCTCCAATTAAATCTTCATGTTGTCTTCCGAAATGGACTTCCAGCTGGAAAAATACATTTTATAATTTCCAGCACCAGAGACCAAGAGAAAGGAGGACAAAAATGAGCTAGTTTTGCAACTCGAGTGTCGATTTCTCGACATATAAACTAATCTGTGAATTAGTTATTCATTTATTAAGAAAGTCACTTGTTTAGTTTCTGAATGACTCTCCATTTTGAACGAATCACTTGAATTAACGATTCAGTGAATCACTCGTTAAGACAAGGACCATCTATTGATGATTTTAGCCATGACTAGCACAAGAACACAATCAGCACAATATACTAGAGCAATTCCAGCGTTATGGATGTGACATTTGCAGTAAAATCTCAAAACATAAATTGACAGTGGAAGTAAATGTTAACATTATATTGAACATCTGGTTATATTGTAAAACAACGAGCCACAGAGTTGTGGAAGCAGAAAAATATCCACCTGTAAACATTTTTAATATTTTAATTAAGAGAAATGAACATGCGTTATGGATGTGACAAAAACGTTTACATTAGACAACATGCTTAATTCTGTGAATTAAACTGCACAACCCAAAAGAAACGATGCTAATCAAAAGGAGAAGAGTCGCTCACTATAGAACAAACATGATTTACTTTATTTGATTTGACATTTTTGCATTTATGAGGAAAAAGTGTCGTTATGAATGTGACATCTCTCTGGTATGGATGTGAAATTGCCACTTGTGTGACTTTGGTAAATCAAATATAATTGTTTGAAAACATTGACAGAGACATGTTTGAGTAATTTAAAGCCCTCAGAAATATCAGCCTACACAAAAAATGCAGAAACGCTTTTGCTATTTTGGTGAAAACTTTTTTCATGGCAAGGTTGACATTTGCATGGAACTGAACGTGCTACCATAGCGACTGTAGAATGACCACAACAGATCAATTACTATGCTTGTTCTGTTACCATAAAAACTGTAGAATGACCACAGCAGATCAATTATTATAGTTGTTCTATTACCATAGCAACTGTAGAATGACCACCACAGATCAACTATTTTAGTTGTTGTTGCCCTAGCAACTGTAGAATCACCACAACAGATCTATTATTATAGTTATGTTACCATAGCAACTGTAGAATCACCGCAAAAGATCAATTACTATAGTTGTTGTGTCACCATAGCAACTGTAGAATAACGGCAACAAATCAATTAGTATGGTTGTTGTGTTACTATAGCAACTGTAGGATCACCACAACAGATCAATTACTATAGTTGTTGTGTTACCATAGCAACTGTAGAATCACCACAACAGATTAATTACTGTAGTTGTTGTGTTACCATAGTAACTGTAGGATCACCACAACACATTAATTACTATAGTTGTTGTGATATATATATATATATATGTGGAATACATATGTTGAATTACATCAATATATGTATTCCAGTGGGGTTCAAAAACACTACAGCATTTACTATAAATTACTGTTTTAATTTTTTTAATGTACGCAGCTCTGTAATTCTGAAACAGTAAAATAGTAAGGTATAATAAATTACTTACAAATAGCAGTAAAAAGTAATCTATAATTATTACAGTTTGGAAGTAATCTGCATATGGCTACACACTATGAACATGAAGCATGGGAAAGGCCACGTGCTCAATAACAGATAAAACACTGACAGCCAATCAAAATGCAGTGAAAATTAAAGTGCAATCTAAAGCTCCAGACATCACTGTGGAGGAGCACAACGATGATGTTAAGACCTCGCTTAAAACATTATTTAAAGAAAATGACTATTGTGAAAACAGTTATAACATGAGAAATAAGAATAAAAATACACAGTTCTGAAAGTCATGCTGGCAAACTGAAGAGTAAAAATAAAAGTAGTGCAGGAATCCAGTGCTAGTATGAGTGTGTCTGTGTGTACAATGCTAGAGAACTGACTAAGATTGCTAAATTGACTTTTTGATTCGTTTGATTACAGTACCATCAGGTCAATATATAATAGATAATGGCCAATTAAAAGCAGAATCTGAAAATAAACAGATCATTATCGTTCATCTGTGTGTGTGTGGACACTAATATACTTATCCTTAAACTTATCATTGTCATGCTGGGTGTGAACAGGCCTTTAAGCATCCAGTGATCAAACAGCTGTAAATGTGTAAAGAGACGGATGTTCTCTGATATAAAACAGTGAATGATGAAGCAGATCCATCATCCTCCTCAGCATCTGACGCAGCACTACATCACAACACCACAGAAATCCCTCTGATAAACGTGTCAGCTCTGAGTGTTTATGGACCCGCTCTAAATCTCTGACTAGTGCACTACCGAGGATCACTTAAACTTTATTGCACGCTGTGTGTTTTTATTACTACGTCTGATCAGTCTGTGGAAATGCACTGCTCGTCTTACATCAATACACAGCCAAATGTTAATGTTTACAATATCGTAATACCTTACAGTTGCATTTATCAGATTACAGCCAAACTACACTATAGGGAGTCTTTATAATGAAGTCTCAGAGAGAAGATTTACCACATTTTGCTTTATGCAAGGGTATTATCTGAATGTAGGAATTATATAATATGTATATACACTGCAAACAATGCTTATCTTAGCTTAGTTTAACACTGAGCATGTGTACACAAGGGTTTTTAAATGATCTTACCTGATAAAATACCTTTTTTTCCAGCTTAGCTTAACATCGTGATCATACTACCATGATAAAAGCTCAATTAATGTCAACAAGAAAATGTAAACCTGCTAGTAATGTTAGAGAAACTGCTGGAATAAAACACGGCTCTTGTTCTTCTGCATTGGCGCAGATTTCATATTTCCAGCCACAAAAGGTTTACAGATTTGACGAATTCCTGAGAGAGTGTTTGGCAATGAAGGACGGCAGGTTTAATCAAATAAAGCTGAAAATGCTCCACACACAGGTGATCGCTGAGGCCGCGGCGGTTCAAAGGTGTGTGTGTGTGTGTGTGTGTCCTCCACATCAAACGAACACTGAGAATCTGAGCGAACACAGAAATGAGCGGTGAATCCACAGAGGCTTCAGAGACGCCACACACACGCTGACACCTCAAACAGCAGATTTATGGATCACAATGACCTTTACGCTCATATCTGAAGGGCTGGAGCAACAGTAAACACGCGAGGAAGACAAAACGCAAAGCGACAGAGCCTGCCACAATGAATCTGGCTGTAAAAATAGCTGCAGTAAAAGAGATGGAGAGGAAATATGATTTCTCGGCTGCTCCATCATCACGCAGTCACTGCAGAGAAATCTAAAGGTAATGGAGCTAAAAATGACATCCGTTACCATCTGAACGCAGGCTGCACGAGTTATAAAATAGCTATACATATACAATATTGAATATAGTGACAGATCTGTACATATATTTGTTGATTGAAGCAACGAGTTTACTTATTTTCTAATGTAAAGTCAACTAATCACTTCAAAAGCAATGGGTTTACTCACTTTTTAAAAAATTTAAGTGAAGTAATGCTTTATAAGCAGTGTGTTCAATCATTTTTAAGTCAACTAATCGCACTTTGAAAGCAATAGGTTTACTAATTTTTAAGTCAACTAATCACTTTAAAAGCAATGGGTTAACTCACATTTTTAAGTTAAGTCAACTAATCGCTTTAAAAAAAAGTTTACTTGCTTTTTAAGTCGTCAACTATTCGCTTTAAAAGCAACTAGTTTACTTACTTTGAAGTAACGTGAATGTTTTTAAGAGCCCCTATTATGGGTTTTTGAAAATGATCTTCAATGCAGTGTGTAAATCTAAAAGCGCACCTTGTTTAAAACTATTGATACTTTAACAAAATTGTCGACTCAGAGTCAAATGAATGAATGAATCGAGTTGGGTTTGGATCTTTTGGTTGTAGCGTCGACGTCGATATGGTGCGTCACCAAATATGTAGTATACAGATCCGGTAAAATGTGAATGCGCATTTGACTTCAGACACTAGCGGAGCGCTGAGGATCACGGGTCAGTCAATCACCATGTCACCTTAAAGGGTAAACAAATGACGCGCAGCACTACTATGATTACAGAAATGGTCGCGCTGTTATAATTCACTTACCTTTTAACATGTTTTGGTGAGATTATATCCCGCTATTAAAAAAACAATAACGACTGAATGTTTTGAATGAGAAGCTGTAATGTAGCTGTGACGGGGTGAATTTTGGTGTGGCGCCCCGCCATGGAAGAATGAATGTAGCGGAAACCATGGACTTGGTCATCGGGCCAATCAGCGCAGATTAGCTTCA
This sequence comes from Danio aesculapii, assembly GCF_903798145.1. NCBI lineage: Eukaryota > Metazoa > Chordata > Actinopteri > Cypriniformes > Danionidae > Danio > Danio aesculapii. Next base: position 279,237 of record NC_079458.1, read on the forward strand.
CTCTATGCAAGGGTTTGGGAACAAATGAATCGCTGAACGAATCACATGGGAGTCATTGGGATAATTAGGTAAAAATAAATGCAGATTATAAGACAATGAAAGTGTTTTTGACCTTGCATTCAGATCAGCATGTTGTTGAAGACCCCTAAAAGCAAAATATGACCTTTTTAATGCAAGATAGAGGCTCTTTAAAGTAAAGTCAACCAATTGCTTTAAAAGCAGTAGGTTTACTCACTTTAAGTTAAGCAAACTAAATGTTTTTACAGTGTACCTGGCAATAAAGCTCTTTCTGATTCTGATTCTAATAATGCATGAACTCATTTCACCAAGCATATGCTGTTGACACTCATTCGTGGGAGGAAAATGAATGATCCGCTGTTCACACAGTTAAAAACTCTGTCTGACGGATGTGCTGCTGGCTAAAGCTGCCTTTCACTGATCTGGATCCAGCTCTGCTGCTTCTCTGGATCGGGTTTATACAGTCTGTTAGTCGCAGTTTTGCTATACTATAAAAAACATAACATCCAACTGTTACCTTAAAGAGGCATTTCTGGCTGATTTAGACCATGAGTATTGACAATAAAAACAACATTCCACCCTAAACATGGAATAGGGCCTAACAACAACTAAATTAGCTATCAATATCAACTATAGTGCTCGGCTTATCACAATATTGTTCTTTTTCCTATAAATTTAATCCATTGATAGTTACAATTAGGGCTGCACAATATATCATTTCAGCATGGATATAGCAATGTGCACATATGCAATAGTCACATCGCAAAAATATGGAATGTTAAGTCTGGATTATAGTTGACCGGGAGCTACAGAATCGTGTTTTATCACTGTATTTATATGGACTATATAGTTAATGCAACAAAGAAAGTTTTTTTGTCTTTGTTTCTAGTCCAAATATCTACATTTCAAAGCGAAAACAAGATAATTTTACTTACCCCATTGGTAGATCATGTAAAAACTCCATTATCCATTATTAAAAAATGTTGCCTTTTCATCTGAGTTTTATCACAATATAATATTTTTACTTGATCTAATTTTTATTTTTTATTTTAGATATTTAGACTAGAAATGAGACAAAGTTGTTATTATTTAATTTCTGTACCTGAATACTGTTTAAAATACTGTCAAATAGCTATTCATCTATCTTGTGAAACTGGATTCAAATTGCAATATTTTATCGCAGAAAAATAAAATATCGTGACATTAGTTTTTCTGATATCGTGCAGGCCTAGTAACAATATATATATATAGAAACTGTTTCTACATGGAAGGGACGGTTTCTTTTCTACATTGTAAAGTATATACAGAGAATTTGCACTCATTTATGTGTGATTAGTTTATTTAGAACTTCAGGGCAAATGTTTGACTAAGAGTGTATAAATATAAAATAAATCTTAAAGAATATAAAACACTAACACAACTAACTAACAGAAAAAAATGCTAAAAAAAAGGCAAAATGTAAACATGTTCAAGCTTGCAACTTTGCTGTTAATCTCATGAAAGTCTGTTTTGTGCGTTTAACATTTAAACATTTGCATCAATTTCATTATTTGTAATTTCAGTAATAAAAATCTCCTTTAGTGTGCTGTTTCATCAGTTATAGAAAGGCAGAACAATCTGTAAAGCGCTGAAAGAAAAAGCAAGTGACTTGCTTCAAGTGATGTCCCTTACTGTGGGGAGAAACTCTGGAAAGCATTGAATCGTGTCGCTACTCTTCTTTTATTAATTTGTCAACTATGTTATCTTCAACTCTGTTATTATCAACTACGTTATCGTCAACTCTGTTGTCGTCAACTGTTATTGTCAACCTTTTACCCTTCAACTATGATATCATCAACTCTCTTACTGTCAACTCTGTTTCTGTCAACTTTTATTGTCAACTGTTTTCGTCAACTATAACCATCAACTATGCTACCATCAACTCTGTAACCATCAACTATGATTTCGTCAACTACTGTATGATATCGTCAACTCTGTTACTGTCAACTTTGTTTTCATCAACTATAACCACCAACTCTGCTATAGTCAACTCTGTAACCATCAACTATGATATTGTCAACTACGATTTCATCAACTGTTTTCATTAACTATAACCATCAACTCTGCTATCGTCAACTCTGTACTGTCAACTATAATATCATCAACTCGTCAACTCTGTTTTCATCAACTATAACCATCAATTATGCTATCGTCAACTCTGTTATTGTCAACTACATAATCATTAACATTGTAACCATCAACTATGATATCATCAACCATGATATTGTCAACTACATTATCATTAACTCTGTTACAGGCAACTCTGTTACAGTCAACTTTGTTACCATCTACTATAACCACAAACTATGCTATCGTCAACTGTGTAACTGTCAACTATGATATCATTAAAAGTCAACTCTGTTACCATCAACTCTGTTAGTTTGAAATATAACAATAAGTTAGACAAAAATTTGTAACAATCAAATTTAACAGAATCAAATTAAGCATTTTGCATTATTTTACATTAATATTTGATTAAAAATTACTGTAAATGATTTGTTGTATATCATTCATTATCTTTTTGGCTTAGTCCCTTTATTAATCTGGGGTTGCCACAGCAGAATGAACTGCCAACTTATCCAGCTGCAGCCCATCACTGGGAAACACCCATACATTATCATTCACACACACATTCACAATGAACAATTTAGCTTACCCAATTAACCTGTAATACATGTCTTTGGACTTTGGACTTGGGAAACCGGAGGACCCAGAGAAAACCCATGCGAACGTGGGGAGAACATGCAAACTCCACACAGAAATGCCAACTGACCCAGTCGAAGCTCGAACCAGTGATTTTCTTGCTGTGAGATGAGAGCGTTACCCTCTGTGCCACCACATCGCCCCTTGTTGTATATCATTACTATTTAAGAAAAAAAATCAATGGAAAACGTTTTTAACAAAGAAAACAAGTAAATATAAGTAAATTTTCATTTTTGAGTGAAATGTCCCTTTAAATAGACCATCTATATTGACCCAGACTAAATTCAACAGACAAATCTGAATTCTATTGGGAAAACTAATGTAAGGTTTTGGATAATAAGATTAGGAATTTCAGCTTTAATGCAGGTTTAGGTTTTCTCTTAACTGTTTTGTTTGAGTGGTCTTTAATGTTGACATGACTTCCAGAAGATCTGCCAGCGCCAGCACTTCTCCAGCATGTGTATCTGCAATTAATGCATCTCAGTCCCTTCATTACACTGCACTAGTCATCCCAGATCCTCGGTTGTGAAAAGCTGGTCAGCGTGAAGAGATCCTCATGCGCTCTGCTGCACGCTGCATGCATTAATGTGCTCCGATAGCAAACAGCTCATGAATTCCTGCATTAATTATTGCACTGCCTTCAAACAATATCTTACATGACTAACCACATCATGTACAAACTCAGTGATGCAACAAAGTCATGCAGAAAACACTGTCCACATTTGGAGCTATTCTTGTTCACACACATTTAAAAACAAATGCGGTGTTGTAGTAACCCAATGTTGGGTCAAATATGGAAAAATCCAATGTTGTTGGATTTAACAAATATATAATATCTTACTTTAAAAATATCCTGGTGACACTTTGCTGAATATCTGTCTCTTTTTTTAAATAAATTTACATTACACTCCTAAATGAATAATGGTTGGGTTTGTTCATATTTGACCCAATAATGGCTTACGATAACAGATTTCTCCTATTTTAGAACGCATGGATGTGTCCAGCACAAAAAGTCAACTATACAGTTGCTAATACTGATGTTTTATTTTAATAATTAGAGTTTTAATAACTATTCTTATGTTATGAGTTGGTTATGGGTGATATTTAGAGGTACATTTTTAAATATCCGTATTATAGAAAGAGTTCTTAGCATCATAATGCTAGAAGAGCTTTGAAAGCAAAGCAAAAATCTAAGCTGATATAACATATAAAATGACCTGAGAGTCTTTTAAACCAGAACCATGGGCATATGTCGACCAGCATAATCCAGACCTTTCCACAAATAATATGTGGCTTCACACAATCAACAATATTTACGGTCGATTTAAAAGCTTAATGTTTGTATCTGACAATGTTGACAGAAATCCAGACGTTTCTATTCTCAATATAAACACGAGGGGTGCACAAATGGGCACATTTACATGTAAATAAGAGTTTTAGAATAAAACAGGCAATAATTGTTAATATTTGAAGATAAAATGGGGACTGTGAAAAAGAGGAACAGTGTATTCCCTAATGTAAATGCTTTTTGATGAAGTAAAACAGCGAATTAAGCCTTTTACATGCTTCTCAAAATGAACGCAAAACTGCTAAATCAATTAGGTTTATGAGGGAAAATAACGTGCGTAACAGCTCGTGACATTCAGCACATTTAACAGATCCTAAAAATGCACAGAACACAGGAGACAGTCAGTCAGTCGCGCTCATTTTGATCATTCATCGATAAATCACACGATCCTTTCAATGGAAGGAGCGTCTGAGGAGAAAAACGACCGTCTTACCGTGAAATATGACTAGTACATTCGTATTCGGACAATTAACCGAAAACTTTCCGTCTTCAGATGACAGCATTTTGCCTGCAGGTAAGAATGAGTTGCGTTTTGCCGTCCAGTATTTCCAGTCAGGAATATTCCCGCGCTCTGTCAGCCGTTACCCGCTTCTGCGGGGAGTGTCGCGCGCGCGGGAAGCTGAGCGGAGTTTTGGCGCTTCGGTTCCGCCGGTACTGCAGCTGATCTCACGCCGCTTCTCGGGTGTTGTTGCTATGATACCAGCGCGCGGATCCGGTGGAGCTGCTGCAGGGTTTGAATAAACGCCCTCTGCACGGTTTAACCCGGTAAATGTCGGCGCTTGACAAATTGAAACGAGCGAGAGAGAGAGAGAGAGAGAGAGAGAGAGAGAGAGAGAGAATGTGTGTGTGTGTGTGTGTGAGAGAGAGAGAGAGAGACGCGCGCTGTACCTGCGTTCACCGCAAACGAGCCTTGCGTCGCGTCGGCGTCACGCATCTTTTGTTCCCGTTGGTCAAATATAACACAACATATTCACACGGCATGTGGAACACAGTGTCCTGAAACAGAAACACACACAGAAAACACTCGTCAGAAAGTACCACTACCGCAGTAGTGTAAACAACACAATGAATATGGAGATCAATTGGTGACAAAATTACTTTTTGTAAAGCTCCAGTACAGCCTCTGTTGGTTTCATCAGCACTATAACGCATTAACTAACCATAACAGAACATTTATGGGAGCTATTTACTCATCATTGATAGTAAATAAGGTTTATCTGCGTTGTACAACTTGCAATCTAAAATAATGTTATTTCAAAGCAAAATGGGGGTATAATATGGACAAACTAAAACATTGGGTTAAATTTGGCCTATAAATTTCATTCCACATTTGGGTTGAAATTACACTGCTTTTTCCAGAGTGTGGTTTTAATAATATAGATTAGTAAAAGACATTTTTCTTTGCCAATGCAGCAAACTAATGTTGCCAATTTAAAACACACAGTCCACCACAAAAACCACTGAATTCAAGATGCTTACATTACACTTTCATATACAGAATTTATACTATTTAACAGAGGTGCGTTAAATGAATAAACTGAATGTGAACCATTATCATATGTAAATATTCCTCTGGTGATTGAGGAAATAATATATTTGAACACATAATAAATAAAATGCTGCAACAGCATGCCTGCTAGTCATTAAAATGAAGTGGTAATTGTTTGTAAACCTCTACTGATGAGGAGTGTATAGGGTTAAATCAATACCATTACACAATCAATATCTTTCCAGAGGCCAGAGATCAACCTAAAAATCAATGAACTGAAACAGCCACTGGCAAACACAGACTCTAGTCGAAACCCAAGGTTTGAAATAAAAATATCTGACGCTGGATTTATACATTACCTGAATAAATAAGCCTCCCAATGATGTTTGCTTTGTTAGGATCGCTATGGTGATGTAATCTGATTACATCTGGATTACATTTTGATTACTTTTATGGTGACTTAATCGGACTACATTTAGATTACTTTTACGAAGCTTCGAGAAAATCACTTTTGTACTTTCGTCCCAATCCAGAGAGATCCTTAATCAGAAGATGCTTTGAGGATCTGACATCTCGAGCGTAATCTGACTACATTTAGATTACTTTCATGGTGATGTAATCTAATTACATTTTTAATTACATTTAGATTACTTTATGGTGACATAATCTGACTACATTTAGATTACTTTCATGGTGATGTAATCTAATTACATTTTTAATTACATTTAGATTACTTTATGGTGACATAATCTGACTACTTTTAGATTAATTTATGGTAATGTAACCTGACTACCTTTGGATTACATTTAGTTTACTTTAATTGTGACAATCTGACTACATCTGGATTACAATTAGATTAATGTTGATGTATTCTGACTACATTTGGATTACTTTATGATGATGTAATCTGACGACATGTGGATTACATTTAGATTACTTTAATGGTGATGTAATCTGACCAATTTGGATTACTTTATGGTGACAATCTGACAACATCTGGATTACATTTACTGAAAATTACATTTATGCCAATGTAATTAAAATCTGGATTACATTTAGATTACTTTTATGGTAATATAGTCTGAATACATCTGATTTAAATGTAGTTTACTTTTATAGTGACATATTCTAATTACATTTTGAGTACATTTACTTTATGGTGACCTAATTTGACGGTATCTGAATTGCATTTAAATTACTTTTATAGTGATGTAATCTGACTACATTTGGATTACATCTAGATTACATTTATGAAGCTTCAAGAAAATCGCTTTGTTACTTTCGTCCTCTATCTGTAAACACACTTCACAATCATGACCTGTGCTTGACAACAGCAGCAGTTAAACAGGAATCTCTCCAAAATAATGGTGCTGAAAGAGCTTCCAGTAGTCGCTGAGCTCAGGATAAAGATGAAACACTGCAAACTAACAATGTTGAGGCCGGAGATCCAGAGAGATGCTTAATCAGCAGACGCTTTGAAGATCCGACATCTCGCCCCCAGACACACAACAACACTACAGCAGCTCGTTCCCACAGCGTTTAAGGGTCAACAAAATCTCCCATGATCCTCCGTGAGGCCACAGACATCTCAAGGGATGGATTTTCTCTGGCCGATGGAAATTCTCAGAACAAATGAAGAGTCACAACAACATTTTGCAAAAACTAAAAACTTAAGAGGTAAACTAATCTAAACTAGACACTCGATAGTCTGGGGCTAGATACCACCATAACAAGTCATGCCAGCTTTATTAGTAGTGACTTTAGTATTCTACTTTACATAAGAGTCAACATTTTAGTTTACTAATGTTTACACCCTCATGATGAGACACAAAGAGCTCCATTAGGACGGTCAGCTTTTAAAGCAGACCTATTATGCAGAAAATACTTTAAAGCGGGGTTTAAACCCAGTTGTGTGTGTCAGCAGTGTGTGAATATCTCCAGCCTCTAATGGTTAACATGAATTAATTGTATTTTTTATAATCACACATGATAAAAACAGTCTACAGAAACACTTTGATTGACATTCTCCCTTTGTAAGTGACATCAGAGGGGGAAGCCCCGCCCACTAATGCCTATCTCTCCCTCATTAGCATAAACAGCAGCCGTGAGTGAGAAGCAGCCGTCTGTCCAATAGCCATTAGAGTGTTTGACTCTATCAGACAGTCTTGTTTTCAATCTGTCGCTATGGTGATGCACAGGCGTTTGTAGCTCCGCCCTCTTTTGAATTTAAAGCTACAATTACCAAAATGCCCCAATTGGAATCAAAGCCTAAAAGAGTCAGTTTCAGAGTTAGAAAACATTATTTGTGTGCTATTCTCAGCTGAAATTGAAACCACACACTCATCAGAGGAACATCAGAGACTTATTTTACATCTTGTAATAAGTGGCATAATAGGTCACCTTTAAAGTGAGGATGTTTCCAAGTCTTCAGCAATCATCAGAGACATTCAGCTCCTCGTTTACAGCCAAACCTGACGCAGTCACTTAAAGCAAAGGATTAAATAGATTGGCAGAACATAAGTGATTGATTTAGCCGTATATCAGATCCAGATGGCTGAAGGTCATTCAAGGTCTTGGAGCTGCTGGCATGAGGGACTCTACATATTCATTTTCATTACAACATATGGGTGAATAACTTAGAAAACGGAATTTGTAAACTGTTACCAATTACATGAACAAATAATATAATATATTAGATTATACATTTATGGTGATGTAATCTGACTATACTTGGATTACATTTAGATTACTTTTATGTTGACTTAATCTGACTACATTTAGATTACTTTAATAGTGATGTAATCTGATTGCATTTGGATAACATTTAAAGTGAGGTAATCTGACTACATTTGGATTACATTTAGATTATTAGTGACATAACCAGATTACATTTGGATTACCTTTAAATTGAGGTAATCGGACTACATTTGGATTACATTTAGATTATTAGTGACATAACCAGATTACATTTGGATTACCTTTAAATTGAGGTAATCGGACTACATTTGGATTACATTTAGATTATTTTTTATGGTGACGTAATCTGACAACATTTGGCTTACATTTACATTACTTTGATAGTGAAGTAATAAGATTACATTTGGATTATTTTTAAAAGTGAGGTAACTGACTACATTTGGATTACATTTATACTACTATGATAGTAATGTAATCTGATTGCATTTGACTTGCATTTAAAGTGAGGTAATCTGACTACATTTGGATTACATTTAGATTAAAATTGACGTAATCTGATTACATTTGGATTACATTTAAGGTGAGGTAACCTGACAACATTTGAATTACATTTAGATTACTTTAATAGTGACATAATCTGATTACATTTGGATTGTTTTCAAAGTGAGGTAATTTGACTACAATTGGATTACGTTTGGATTACTTTAATAGTGACAATCTTATTACATTTGGATTACATTAAAGGTTAGTTAATCTAATTACATTTGAATTACATTTAGATTACTTTAATAGTGACAACCTTTTTACATTTAGGGTAAGGTAATCTGACTACATTTGGATTACATTAGATTACTTTTATGGTGACAATCTGACTACATTTGGATTACATTTAGATTACTTTAATAGTGATGTAACCTGAGAACATTTGGATTACCTTTAAGGTGACGTAATCTGAATACATTTGGATTACATTAAAGGTTAGTTCATCTAACTACATTTGAATTACATTTAGATTACTTTAATAGTGACAATTGGATTACATTTAGATTACATTTAAGGTTAGATAATCTGACTACAATTGGATTACATTTAGATTACTTTTATGGTGACTTAATCTGACTACATTTGGATTACATTTAGATTACTTTAATTCTGATGTAACCTGATTACATTTGGATTACATTTAAGGTGAGGTAATCTGATTACATTTGGATTACATTTAGATTACTTTAATTCTGATGTAACCTGATTACATTTGGATTACATTTAAGGTGAGGTAATCTGATTACATTTGGATTACATTTAGATTACTTTAATAGTGACATAACCTGATTACATTTGGATAACATTTATGGTGATGTAATCTGACTACATTTAGATTACGTTTACATTTTAGTCATGTTTTTTCATGTCTTGAGCCAAAAATCACCTGTAATCTTGTATAAAACTTGGAAAAAAACCATATAGTTTTAATTTAAGGAAAACTCACTTAATTTTGACTCCTTTCTGAAAACAAGACAATATTTTGTGCTTGTCTAGAAATCTGTCTGACCTTTTTTACATTGTTATGTTAAATGCAAAGGATCAGCTGTATTTAAATCCTTTAAAGAGGTGTAAACAGAAGAAATGCGCACAGCGTTGGTGAGTTTGCTCTGTTTATTAGGGTGACTAGGTGAATTTTGATGTACAAAGTGAGCTTTAGAAAGGGTTTATAAATATGTACAGAGCATCTGATCAATAAATCAATCATATATGTCTATATATGTATATGGAGGAACGGACTCGGAACTAAAACAGGCACAAACACCTTTAATCTGGCGGTAAAACTGAGGGAAACGCAAAAACTAGGAATAAAAAACACTCCAGATGAGCGTACATTCCTGACGTTTGGCTAAATTAAATAAACATGAGACACGCTCCCATTCAAAAGTCAAGATTTATAGCAAATATATATTTATATTTATATATGGTCTGCGTTTAGAGCAAGTCTTTAAATAATCATTAGAAAATCCCCTGATGCAAACCCAGAATAACACACACATTTACTCTCATTAAACACAAACGGGGACTCCTTTAACTCTGTGCAATAGCTCACAAAAATAAACACTCTTCCATTTAAAACATATCCTTTTGGCATTTGAAAACGATCATGTACAACATTATAATTATTATCCTTCACTGTGCAAAACAGGCGGCGAGTTTGCACAATAAATAAGGAGATTCAGCAGGAAAACAGACAGAACTGAAGAAAACAGAGGAGAAACTGAAGAACAGGAGGAAGAATAGAGTTCATCATCCTGACTGCGCACACACACACACACACACACACACACAATAACAGAGAGACACTTCAGCTGTGTGTGTGTGTGTGTGTGTGTGTTTCTGCAGCTCCACTAAATGACATTAACCACAGAGAAACATGACCACAGAGTGATTATTATGGGATGAACTGTTCACTTAGTAACACACACACACACACACACACACACACACACACACACACACACACACACACACACACACACACATTCACCCCACACACACACATTTTCCCATACACACTCGCTCCCGAAAGTCACACACTCTCTAATACTCACACAGATATTCGTTCACACATTCACCAGACACATACTCTCACTCTCTAACACACTTCCTCACACACACATACACTCACACACTCATCCTGTAGTCTGTGTTGTAGCACCGTGTGAGTGTATATGTGTGAGAGTGTCTCTGTGTGTGTGTGTGTGTGTGTGAGCCCTGATGTGTTGTGTTGATTGTCGTGCAGCAGAAGGCAGAGCGGCTCACTGAGAGTAAACCTGAAGAGCGCTAGCGGCGGACGCAAGACAACTAGCGACGGCCACGAGTGCTGGAGGAATGCAGCGTACAGTAGACACTCATACACACACACACACACACACACACACACGCAAAGAAATGCTCCCTTTCTCTCATACACATATACACACACACAATCACACACACAAACACACATGCACACAGGGTTGTGGTTGGTCAGCTTCATCTTGCCAGCTGCTGATTGGTCGTCTTCACGTGTCGCCGGCTGCTGATTGGTTGTCCTCGGCGTGTTTGAACATCAGGATGGAGTTGTAGATCTTGAGGGCGGGGCCGAGCTTCACACTCATTATCTTCACGATGTCGCGCTGCGTCAACAGGAGAAACGCTTTCCCGTCGATTTGCTGGAAATCAATCAATCAAATCAATCGATCTAATTTAATCAAATCATCAATCAAATCAAACTATCAATCCGTCAATCTAATCAAATCTAATCAAATCAAATCAAACAATTAATCAGTCAATCAACCAATTACACACACACAGTCACATGCACGTGCACACATGTGCGCGCACACACACACACACGCAAGCACACATACGCACGCACACACATGCACACACACACACACACACACACACACACACACAATACGATACCTCTTCTCTGAACTGCTTGGCCTGTTCCTCACAGCCGGGTAAAGAATGGATGAAATCAGCCACCTGAAACACACACACACACACGCACGCACACACACACACACGCACACACACAGATTTTAAAACTGATGTAATATAAATATCTAAACAGTGTTTCAATGTAATACATCGAGGTTGAAAAGCTGCCTTCAAGAGTGTGTGTGTGAAATTCAACATGTGTGTAAGTGTGTGCGTAATATTATGTCTGTGTGTGTGATGTCAGTGTCTGTGATCTCTGTGTATGTGTGTGTGTGTGTGTGTGTGTGTAATGTTTCGTCAGTGTAAGTTTGTGTGTGTGTAATGTTATGTCAGTGTCTGATGTGTCAGTCAGCATCTGTGTTTCAGTATGTGTGTATGTTAATGCGTGTGTGTGCATGATGTCCGGGTGTGTGTGTGAGTTTGTGTCATGTGTGTTTCTTTGTGTGTTCGAGTGTGTCTCATGCAGTAACCGATGATGACGATGGTCTCTCAGTGTGTGTGTGTGTGTGTGTGCGTGTGGGTCTCTGTGTTTGTTTGTGTGTCGTGTGTGTCTCCTGCAGTAACTGATGATGACGATGGTCTCTCAGTGTGTGTGTATGTGTGTGTAAGAGTGTGTGTGTGTGTGTGTGTGTGTGTGTGTGTGCGTGTGTGTGTGTGTGTGTGTGCGCGTGCGCTCTGCAGGTCATCAGAGTGTTTTTGAACACAGTTTTCAGCTTTTGTGCAGCGTCAGCAGTGTGTTATTCTCCTGCAGTGTTTACAGAGAAACACACACACACACACACACACACTCTGAGCTGTCGGACGGAAACACTGAGGGAAATCCAGAAACACACTGCAGCTAAGAATAACCCGAGCGGAGACTGGAGAACAGCACTGAGAGATCCACAAGAAGAAGAGAAACTCTTACACTCTACAACTAGAGGAAGAGCACCACACACACACACACACAGGCGCACACACACACACACACACACACACACACACGCACACACACGCACACACACGCACACACACGCACATACACACGCACATACACACGCACATACACACGCACACAGGTTTCCTGCATCCGTCAGGCCTGTGTGTTCCTGCTAATGAAGATGTGTGTGTGTCTGTAATGAGTGTGCGCAGATTTCATTAAGCTGTGATTCTGCAGGGGACGCTGGAGTGATTACTGTATACACACACACACACACACACACACACACACACACACCTCTCTCTTTCTACATTAGCATCAGAGTGTTCTAGAAGAGCTGGAGGAGAAACACTGGATCTATATTCTGCCTGGATCGATGCGGCTTTCATACAGCACAGGAATAGAACACACACACACACACACACACACACACTGAGCTGTGCCCAGAAGATGTTCAGAACGCACCGCACTGTTCAGGTCACGTCCATTCTGTCTCTGTGTGTGTGTGTGTGTGTGTGTGTGTGTGTGTGTGTGTGTCTGTGTGTGTGTGTGTGTGTGTGTGTGAGAGAGAGAGAGATATGCTAATGGCTTTTCCACAGTTAAAAGAGTTCAAGCCACAGTCAGCCATCTCAGCGCCACACACACACACACACACACACACACACACACACACACACACACACACACACACACACACCCCCCCTGAGAATCACCAGTGTTACGTGCAGGTCGCTGGGTGTTGCCATGTCTTCCAATATGTTGCCAAGTGGTTGCTATGGAATTCTTAGAAGCTTTCAGTATGTTGCCTTTTGGTTGCTATGGCATTCTGAGAGGCTTTCCGCTTGTTACCATGTGGTTGCTAGGGTGTTCTGATAGGCTTTCGGTACATTGATATTAGGTTGCCATGGCATTCTTAGAAGCTTTCAGCATGTTGCCATTTGGTTGCCATGGAATTCTCAGAAGCTTGCAGCATGTTGCTATATGGTTGCCATGGTAATGTTTGAAGCTTTCAGCACACTGCCATTTGGTTGCCATAGTGTTCGGAGAGGCTTTATGTATGCTACCATGAGGTTGCTAGAGTGTTCTGAAGTACATTGATATTTGGTTACCAATGTGTTCTTAGAAGCTTTCAGCATGTTGCCATTTGGTTGCTATGGTGTTCTAAGAAGCTTTAATTGTGTTATAACTAGGTTGCCATGGCGTTCTTAGAAGCTTTTAGTAGGTTAGAATTTGGTTGCTAGGGATTTCTTTGAAGCTTTCAGCATGCTGCTATATGTTCCAATGGTATTGTTTGAAGCTTTGGTTGCTATGGCATTCTGAGAGGCTTTCACTATGTGGATATTTGGTTGCCATGGCATTCCTAGAAGTCTTCAGCATGTTGCCAAGTGGTTGCTAGGGTGTTCTGATAGGCTTTCATTATGTTGATTTTTGGTTGCCATGGCAGTCCTAGAAGTCTTCAGCATGTTGCATTTGTTTGCCATGGCGTCCTTAGAAGCTTTCTTCATGGTGCCAATTGGTTGCCATGGTGTCCTAAGAAGCTTTAATTATGGTATAATTTGGTTGCCATGGCATTCTTAGAAGCTTTCAGCATGTTGCCATTTGGTTGCCATGGCGTTCTTAAAAGCTTTCAGCAGGTTAGAATTTGGTTGCTATAGAATTCTTAGAAGCTTTCAGCATGCTGCTATATGGTTGCCATGGTATTGTTTGAAGCTTTGGTTGTTATGGCATTCTGAGAGAGGTTTTCTGTATGTTGCCATGTGGTTACTAGGGTCTTCTGATAGACATTCACTATGTTGATATTTGGTTGCCATGGCATTCTTAGAAGCTTTCAGCATGTTGCCATTTGGTTGCCATGGTATTGTTTGAAGCTTTGGTTGCTATGGAATTCTTAAGAGATTTTCTGTATGTTGCCATATGGTTGCTGAGGTGTTCTTATAGGTTTTCAGTACATTAATATTTGGTTACCATGGCATTCTTAGAAGCTTCAAGTGTGTTGCCATTTGGTTGCCATGGTGTTCTAAGAAGCTTTAATTGTGTTATAATTTGGTTACCATGGCATTCTGAGAAGCTTTCAGTACAATGTCATGCGGTTGCTAAGGTGTTCTAAATGAACAGGACTCATGTAAAGTCAGTAAGATTCAATAAGTTCCACCAAACAAAGCCGGATCAGACACTTCACACCTCTGAAAATGAATGATCCCTCTGCACTTGACCTTGTAGGTGTCATTAATAATCAGATTGCACTGCAAGTAAACACTGATCATTATTCTCCATAAACACACAGCACTGACGCCATCAACTGGGACTCAATTCCACATAAACAAACAGGCCTTCAGCGCGGGCGTTTACTGATGAATAACGGCGTGTAAATCCTGTTAATACACCAGCGTAAAGTGCTGAGCGCTGCTTTCTGCTCAGCTGTGAGTAAAGCAGGGTAAAGCGCAGTAAAGAGCTTTCACTCATACAAACACAGCTCTGAACACTCTGTACCGCAGTAAGATGCTTATTTAGAAGCCACACTGGATATTAGCACTCAAATGACTTAAAAAGATATATAGAGTAGTGCTTTTCTATGCATTTCTGCTCAAATAAAAGTGACATCATCTGTTAATCTTCAGTGGAAATTAATTGCTGAATTGCATGATATGGTAGTATAATGATATTAACTTAAGCTGCAAAAAGGCTATTTTAACAGCTATAATACCCAAAAATACTTATATTTCTTGCTTACTCTTGATATACATTTTGAATAAATAAATGCTTCAACTAAATTAAATTGCAAAAGATTATAAAGTAGAATAGGAAACGCTTTACAAGTGCTATTAACACAGTAAATGTCAGTTAATGCATTAAAATCAACAGTCAGCAAAAGCCTGCTTTATTACAGCTACTATGTTAATACTGGATTAAAATACAACAGAATTTGATCAGTTTATTCACTCCATTTGATAAATCAATTACAATTTATAATATACATTACAAGTATGATTAACTAAGAAATTAAGGTAAACTAAGATTAATGAAAGCTTTTATAAGTTTAGTTGAATTGACTAATGTTAACTAGTGTAGTGGATAGTATTAATGCACAACAGGACTATAAATACAGAATTTTAAATCAATATTTCAGCATAAAGTACACCAGATTTATGTAAAAATATAAACTATTAAGCTAATTAACCAATTAAATCTCCAAGCATTATGAATACCACCACAAACCCAATCTGAAAATTCATAAAAACCAGTCTGAAAATGGAAATAATAAATAATTATTCACTTTATTTTGACGTGAACACAATATCAATACTGTGCAGGTTTATTTGCATGATATATTGAATATCAGTGTGTGTCCATCAACAGTCACTCTGTCAGCAGCTGACCCGTTTACCGCTGGGCCCTTGAGAGCCTGCGCAGCTGATATTGACACAGTTTTGCATTGTGTGTTTATCTCTGCGCTCTGTTCATCCTCATGACTCGGGGTCAGAGTTTCAGCCGCACCTGGTTACCGTGACAACAGCGAAAGAGGCTCAGTTTCACCTCCGCAGGCCGACATTAGCATGACAAACACAAACGGCGACTGAACACTGGAGCTCATGCAGACACTACTCACATGACCAACAGCAGCTGTGCTCCCATTGGCTGATGCACATCACATCATTAGAATAAAAGCTGTGAACCGCCAACTTACCCAGCATATGTTTTACACAGCGGGTGCCCTTCCAGTCGCAACCCAGTACTGGGAAACACCCATACACACACACTCATACACTACGGCCAATTTAGTTCATCAATTACCCTATGGCGCATGTGTTTGGACAGTGGGGGAAACCGGAGCACCCGGAGGAAACCCACACCAACACGGGGAGAACATGCAAACTCCACACAGAAACACCAACTGACCCAGCTGGGACTCGAACCAGAGACCTTCTTGTTACAAGGCCACAGTGCTAACCACTGAGACACCGTGCTGCCAATAAACTTATTTCACAGAGAAACTAGATTATTAAGCTTGCAGGCAAACTCACAGCGCTTTATCAGAAGCATTTTATCAACCTTTTTTAATTTTTACCTAAACCTAGTTCATTTCCAGTCCACTATAACATTACTCAAGGCTGTACAAATTCACTGAAATTCAGTTTTAATTCTGGATGATAATGAACAACAATAATCAGGATAAAGCGATTGTCACACGCCTCTCTAAATTTCTATAAATCTCCTCCGAGCGTGACTTCAGTCATGTAAGCTGACTTTTGCAGCATCTAATGTGCTTCATTAATTATTATTCATATTATTAAGTGTTTAAAGCCTTTCTTCATGTTTAAAGTCTGCATGAACCGGACGCTGAGACCATTTATGTTTCACATTGTGATGCAGTTCCTAGAGAACTAAATATTAAATGAAAAAACAGTGGGCGTGGCTTGTTTTTTTTACTGCGAGCTGATTGGATGTAATAAAATAGGCGTGTCATTCAGACGGATGGGGAAAGGGTTAGGGGAAGAGATATTACAACCTAACAGACTCCTCCTCCTCTTCAACATTTCTGTTTGTTGTCAAAACTGACAGCTGGAGGGGTGTGGCTAAGTATGTTAGCCACGCCCAAAAACTAAGATCATCTGACAAGTTAACTGAAAACAAACAGGAAGTGAGTTTTTAGATTTCACACAGATGAACTGTCCAGCACAACACTAGCAGTGTGAGCTAACAACATCAGTATGGTTTTGATTTCATGAGGATTTTAAGAGCAAATCTACGCCCAAGCTTATCAGTAGCTGCTCAATGAAGCGCATTTGTGTATGTCTGTGTGTTAAGTGTATGTGTTGATGATGATGATGATGATGTTGTGCGTCTGTCACCTCCTCTACACTCCAGTGTGTGACGCGGCTGGCCTGAACGCCGGAGACTCCAGGCAGGAGTTTACAGTGCTGATCCCAGCACAGCGGCAGGTCCCGGCTCGGGTGCGCAGACATGGCGGAGAGGAAGACCGACTGATGCAGAGCCTGCTGGAGACTGTCCACATTACGCTCTGAAACACACACAGGTTTGTTTTTGTGAATTGTGGGGACATTGCATAGGTTTCCTTTGTTTTTCTATGGTTGAAAGTGTATTTAGTACAGGTTGTTTTCACATGACGTCAGTGATGACGTGTGAGACTCAGATGGAGGGTAGAAAAGTGATTCTTCTACATTAGAATCGCTGTCAGAATATCACTGTTTCTGTTTTCTGTTGTTTATAATCGTTTAAATCGGCCAAAATAAGAAAAGCCGAACAGACTAACAAAAGTTTTAGCTCATAAAGGGGGGAAAGTTCCAGAAACTGTCTGAAAAACAGAAGAAAAGGCAGCATTTAATGAACATTTATTCAACACACACGTGTATAAACTCTTTTGAATACGATCATTGATTGACAGCACCAATACAGATTATGTACAGGTCTAGCTGTAAGTAGAAATATGTTCATGTGTCTAATCTAAATCAGACACAAACACCACCACACTTATACAACATCCAGGAGAATATTAATAACACACCCTGCCATGAACTCTCCCATAATAAAGTCTTCACTGCTGTTAAACAAGCGTGACGTGAACATGGAGATGTGCAGCAGTGGTGAATGTTTGATGATGGTAAGCTCATCGACAGAACAAAACAGAAATGCAGCCCTGCTACAAAACTAGACCCTCATTACTGTGGAGAACTTTCCCCCTTACATCAATCAATCAATCAATCAATCAATCAATCAATCAATCAATCAATCAATCAATCAATCAATCAATCAATCAATCAATAATACTGCAGAGTCCACGCTTCTGTGTGTGTTCATCTGTTATTTGGTTATGTCTGGACTAATACTATAGTCGTTTATAATAAACACGCTCCTGAAGCAGACAGTAAAGTGGATAATGTGAACGCTGCAGAATACTGTACTAGAGTAAATTAATAAACTGTAATAAATGCTGTACCATTAGTGTAAACTGAGGTGTACTGTGATGGTGTTTAATTATAGTGTAGAAAACTGAAGCCTATTGAACTATTTATTACTACAGTAGTGTTGTACTACAGCAACAATATAATTACTACAACAGTTTAACTCAAGTATTTATACTATGCTTCTATACGCTAGTATTTATCATGTAGTGTAACAGCTGTAACAGTATGTACCGCCTCGATGACAGGCTAATATACTCTAGTTCAGTAGTAAACTCTGCCCGCTTCATGATATAAGGATCATGCCCAGCATATGTGCTTATTTTCTACTCATATTGTGTTTCTATTCTATTGTGGCCTCACAGCAAGAAGGTCGCTGGTTCGAGTCCCGGCTGGGTCAGTTGGTGTTTCTGTGTGGAGTTTGCATGTTCTCCCCGTGTTGGTGTGGGTTTCCTCCGGGTGCTTCGGTTTCCCCCACAGTCCAAACACATGCGCTATAGGGGAACTGATCAACTAAGTTAGCCGGAGTGTACGAGTGTGTGTGTGTGTGTGAATGAGTGTGTATGGGTGTTTCCCAGTACTGGGTTGCAACTGGAAAAGCATCCGCTGTGTAAAACATATGCTGGAATAGTTGGTGGTTCATTCCGCTGTGGCGACCCCTGATGAATAAAGGGACTAAGCTGAGAAGAAAATAAACGAACGACCGACAGTTGCTATAAGCATGCATAACACCTCATTCACATGTGCCTGGATTATGAAGCTTCAATGGCAGTCTTATAAACACTCCTTCAATTAAAGTATCAGTGATTATTCTGACTGTATGAAACTGATCTGCACTAATCTAATCTGAGCGTTATCATCATTAACCACACTGAGAGAAATCAAATTATAACTCTGCTGCGTAAATTTCTGAAAGCTCCACGTTTATATCCCACATAACACCACCGCTCTTCCTCTGAGAAGCTTCCAGACTGAGTAAACTGATATCCAGCTGTAAATCGAGGCCGACTGCAGACACGGGACTCTTTAATAATCGGCTCTTTTGCTTAAAAATAATTGCAGAAAATCTGACACGTATTGATAATCAGTGTGTTGATGCGGCGTCTCCTGCGGAGCAGTAATGGACACAACGTGTGTTTCACTCCTCGTTTCTACACTGCAGGTTTAGCATAGTGTGTGTGTGTGTGTGTGTGTGTGTGTGTGTGTGTGTGTGTGTGTGTGTGTGTGTGTGTGTGTCTGATGAGTTTAGAAGTGTTCGAATGTTAATGACACACACATGCAAACACACTCTCTAAACATCCTTGCAGATGATTCATTTATACTTTTACACTCCACTGATTT
This sequence comes from Danio aesculapii, assembly GCF_903798145.1. NCBI lineage: Eukaryota > Metazoa > Chordata > Actinopteri > Cypriniformes > Danionidae > Danio > Danio aesculapii. The sequence continues at coordinate 299,186 of NC_079458.1, forward strand.
GTACACAGCAGAGAAACACACACACACACACACACCTCTTGTGTGTAAGAGATTGTGAAAGAGAAAGTGTGAGTGCGTCTGAATTTGTGTGTGTGTGTGTGTGTGTGTGTGTGTGTGTGTGTGTGTGTGTGTGTGTGTGTGTGTGTGTGTGTGTGTGTGTGACTGAAACAGAGAGTGTGTGTTTGAAAGAGTGTGTGTGCGTGCATGTGTGTGTGTATGATAAAACCGGAGAACAAGAATAAGAGTTGAGTAAAGTAAGCAAGCATCACTGGTTCAGTATTAACACTGAGATGTGCTGAAATCTGGAATAAACATGTGCTGCAGGCATTCACACAGAACACACACACATTGCAGATATTCAGTCATGCATGTTCTCCAGACATCAACATCTCAAAATCACATCTGAATACACAGTTACTTAGAATGTGTGTGTGTGTGTGTGTGTAAATGTGTGTATTAGTGTGTAAGTGTGTGTGTGACGCTGTGAGCTGATTGTGGTTGTGTATCTCCGTCTGACAGTGTGTGTTTCTTCAGATCATCAGCAGACGAGGATGAGAGTCGACGCCGTCCAGGAGCATTAGAGTCGCAGCACAACATCAACACTGCAGGACAAAAAAAAAGAGCAGCGCACACACACACACACGGACGCACACACGCACACACACACACACACACGCACACACGCACACACACACACACACATAATATACAAAACACAACACACACAAATACAACAATATACAAAAAACAAACAAGCATTCACAGCCATGCGAATACACACAAAAAAAACACACAACATACACAACACAGGCACACACAATATACAAAATAAAATAATATACAAAACACACTAAAGAACAAAAATGTCAACTCTGTTATTGAGAAACAGGACATTTAACTGTTGCTGTTAACTCCATTATCGTCAAACTCCGTTACCATCAACCCAGTGACGGTCAAACCCTGTCACCGTCACACCCTGTCACATCAAATCCGGTCACCATCCCTGTCAAACCCAGTCACCGTCAAACCCTTACACCATCACACCCTGTCACATCAAATCCGGTCACCATCACCGTCAAACCCAGTCACCGTCAAACCCTGTCACCGTCAAACCCTGTCACCGTCACACCCTGTCATCGTCAACTGTCACTGTCAAACCACGTCACCGTCATACCCTGTCGCCATCACTGTCAAACCCCGTCACCGACAAACCCGGTCACCATCAAACCCTGTCACATCAAACCCCATCACCATCACACCCTGTCATCGTCAACTGTCAGTCAAACCCTGTCAGCATTACCGTCAACCCCTGTCACCATCAAACCCTGTCACAGTCACAACCTGTCACCGTCAACCGTCACCATCAAACCCTGTCACCTCAAACCCAGTCACCATCACCATCAAACCCTGTCACAGTCAAACCCTGTTACCTCAAACCCGGTCACCGTCACCATCAAACCCTGTCACAGTCACAACCTGTCACTGTCAACTGTCACCGTCAAACCCTGTCATGTCAAACCCTGTCACCTCTAACCCGGTCACAGTCACCATCAAACCCTGTCACAGTCACAACCTGTCACAGTCACAACCTGTCACCGTCAACTCTGTCACCGTCAACTCTGTTATGGTTTAAAAGATTTAACAGATTTGAACAGAATCAATTAAAGCATTATTTCAGATTAATAATGGATTCAGTTTACTGTAAACTATTGACAGCTTCCTCTCAAATGAGACACTAATACTGAAGGTCACAGGAAGCTGAGCATGTCACTTCCTGTCAGAGGAGTGTGCTGTGCTCACATTAATGTCAGCGAGACGCTTCAGATGAGCGGATCAATGAGGATGATCCTTTATCAGGACTGACCTTCAGTGAACCTCCAAACACAGCCAGTCACTCTAACAAACACAGTTTAACACTCAAAACACTTTCAATACAATAAATATATATACAGACAAATTATGTAAGTCAATCATAGTGTCAGATCAACTATTTCTTATTTATAAATGAATGCAAATGCTGGAATAATGTATGTTGAATGGAAAACATGGAAACCAGAGCACCAGGAGGAAACATGCAAACTCCACACAGAAACACACACTGACCCAGCTGAGGCTTGAACCAGTGACCAGGGCACACTGCCATCTTTTTCACTGATTCATTTCTTTTTAGAAATAAAATAACAGTAAACATATGAAGCTAGATAAATAGTTAGAATCTTTAGTGTGAGAGTCCAGAAGGCCAGAACTCTGCAGTGTTTCAGACTGAATGTGATCGATCATCTGATGACTGTGATGCTGCTGTCACGACTGATTTATAGACTCAAAGAGCTCAGCGGATACAGTTTCCTTCACCTTCAGACAACACACACACACACACACACCACTTAATGCAATGCAGAAATCAATCAAACGCTGTCAATGAAGCCCAGAAATCATCATCATCATCATCATCATCATCATCATCATCATCATCATCATCATCATCATCATCGTGATATCAGCAGAGATCACCAGAGCAAAGCATGATCATTCATATTCAGATGAGCAGAGATTTACTACAAATGAACTTGAAATCATCTGAATAAAGGCTGGACATGATTGATGGACAGATGCTGAAGGAGAAGAGGAAACAATATAAACAGGAGAACGAGGGATAGAGGATTAAAAGATAGAACTAAAGAAACAGAAAGAACAAAATGAAATGAATGGATGATGGAACCAACAGAGCTATGACAAAAAGACAGAAAAATGTAAAGAAATGGAAATAAAATGCAGAAAAATAAAGGGATGAATTGAGTGATAGAATGATAAACGACAAAAGCGTGAAAAAAAAGGATGGATGATGGAGTGATGGTGGATAGAGAGAATTAAAGAAATAAAGAAGAAAGAAAATACAGGGAAATGGAAAAACAAATGCATGAAGACAAAAGGCAGACAATGGAATGAATGGATGATGAAATGATAGAAATGACAGAAAGATAAAAGAAAATGAAGAAAAAGAAAGAGAAAATGAAAAGAAATGGTGAGATAATGCAGGAAACTGAATGGATGGAGTGATAGAATGATAAAGGACACTTCAATAAAAGAAAGAAAAGAAAAGAAAATGATGAATGCATGGATGAACAGAACAATAAAAGAAAAAAAGAGTGAAAATGCAAGAAAATGGAGAATAAAAAGGCAGGAATAAATGGATGGATGGAGTGATAAATGACAGAGAAAAGCAGGAAAAGAAAAGACGGATGAAGGAGTGATAGAGTGATAAACAACAGAACAATAAAAGAAAAGGAAAAAACATGCAAGAAAATGGATAAAAGAAGAGATGGATGAACAGAGCAATAAAAAAGAAAAAAAAAATGCATGAAGAAAAATATTGATGATGAAAGAGTGATAAACGACAGAAAGAAATGATAAAAGACAAAGAAAAGTAAATAGAGGAAGGCAGAAAACGAGAAGGCAGATGATGGAGTGATAAATGAAACAGAAATGCAGGAAATAGAAGAAAATTCATTAAAATAAAGACGTAATGATGGAGGGATAAAGCAAAGAACGGAAAGATAAATAAGACAAGGTGCAAGAAAATATGGAGATGGAGTGATTAAAGGAATTAAACAAAGCAAATAAAGAGAGAATGCATTAAGAAAAAGACTTAAAACGCAAAGGATGGATGATGGAGGGATAAAGCAAAGAAAGGAAAGATAAAAGAAGAAAATGAAAAAAGAAAGAAAATGGAAAAAGGACATATAGAGCAGGAAAAGCAGGAAAAGAAAAGAACGACAGAACGATAAACGAAAAGGAAAGGGGAAAACATGCAAGAAAATAGAAAAAAAGAAGAGAATAAAAAGAGTGAAATAGATGGATGAACAGAGCAATAAAAGAAAAAGAAAAGAGAAAAATGCAAGAAATGGAGAAGAAAATGTGTAAAAACAGCATAAAACAGTGATAATGGAAGAGGGATGCAGGGAAACAGAAGAACATGCATCAAGATAAAAGGATGTAATGATGGAGGGATAAAGAAGAGAAATGAGCAATAAAAGACAAATAAAAGAAAACAAATACAAGAAAATATAGAGAAGGCGGATGATGGAACCAAACAACCAATAAAGAGCAGCAAATAAAGAGAAATGCACTAATAAAAAAGCAAAGGATGAATGATGGAGTGATGAAGCACAGACAGACAGATAGAACAATAGATGGATGGATGGATGGATGGAGGTGTAGCTGAAGCATCTGCTGAATGAACAGTAATAATCTGTGGCTGCTGGTTAGTGGCCCACACACACACACACACACACACACACACTGACCATCTGCTGACCAGCCTCCATCTTTCTCTCTCTCTCTCTCTCTCTGTGTCTGGGTCAAATCTATCTATTAGGGTGGTCAAGATGGTTGCTAGGATGTTGCTAAGGAGTTGCTATGTTGCCCTGGTTACTTGATTCTAATGTGTGTCAGTGTCAAAACTACGGTTACCAGGGTGGTCAAGGTGGTAGCTAGGGTGTTGCTAAGTGGTTGCTACATTGCCCTGGTAATCTGATTGATTCTAATGTGTGTATGTCAAGACTATGGTTACTAAGGTGGTCAGGAAGGTTGCTAGGATGTTGATAAAGAGTTGCTACGCTGCCCCGGTAACCTGATTGATTCTAATGTGTGTCAGTGTCAAAGGTTACTATGGTGCTCAGGATGATTGCTAGGGCGCTGTTAATGAGTTGATATGTTGCTCTGGTAACTTGATTGATTGCTAGGAATTGTCTGGGTCAGTTCTACTTTGGTTACTAGGGTGGGCATGATGGTTGCTAGGGTGATGCTAAGTGGTTGCTATGTTGCTCTGGTAATGTGACTGATTGCTAGGGTCTGTCTGCAGATTATTTAGCTTGTTTTAAATAGACTCTCTCTTCATTTTGACTCATTATTTCTGAAAACAAGAGCGTGTTTAGTGCTGGTCTAGAAAATGCTTCTCGATTTAAGAGTTTTCAGATATTTAGACTAGAAACAGACACAAAGCCACTGTAAATAACTCCTACAGTAAAGTGAGATCGGGACTGATGATGATGATGATGATGATGAGGAGTGTTTCAGTCTCTCAGTGTCGCTGTAATCCGGCAGATGAGTGGAGTTTGGCAGCTCAGGTATAATGCAGTGAGAATCAGGATGTTTGGAGAAACGC